>NC_087208.1:62577325-62697325 GCF_015104395.2 Macrobrachium nipponense | reverse complement strand
TTTCCTGTAAAGATAGTTGCTTCAGTTACATTGTCCAACATTTTTGACATTCCATATTTCACCACTTCTCACTCCCTATTCCAACTGGGGCTGAACTATGGATTAGACACTAATATCTGTCGTCTTTGGGATTTTTAATATGTCACCCCCTTCCCAACCCTTTTCACCCCAACCCCTAGCGATTTATATGTATTGGCATCCATTTATATTATATATATATATATATTATATTATATAATATATATATATATAATATATTATATATATATATATTATTTTATATGATTGTATATTTGTGCATTCATACATACATACGATATAGATCAAATACTCATCAATCAAGGAACCTTGATTGGAATTCAAGCATTCGATTCAAACTCGTTATGTCCTTGTTGATCCAAATAATGAATTAATTCACGAAAGCGGGTCATAGGCGTGGTATGGAGAATATCATTAGTCTAGCAACTTCATCCCAAAAACTCTGTGCGAATCATAATTTCGCTGATTTTGCATCTCTACTTATCTCTGCCGAAACACCCAATATTTTTTCTTGACATTTATGCTCTCGTGAAAGTATATATATCCCGGAAGCCATGCAGATGGACCATTGAGGATGACTGAAAGCGCCGTGGAAGCTTTCCAGTGAAAGGTTTGGCGGAGGAGGAGATGAATAATTCCCTCGTTCCCCTGACAATCCATTGGCAAGGGTTTAGGGAAGTGAAGGTTTTGACTGTTTGACTTTCTCACAGGATTCCTTTAGTGGTCGGCTCCTCTCTTGTTGCCTCTGTTATCGGTGCATGAAAATGTTGTGTTTGTCATGATTGATGAGGCCCAATTTGGAGGTGCTAACTGTTATTAGCTGCGTTTAGTAACTGCTGCTTACGCACATACACATACACTCTCTCTCTCTCTCTCTCTCTCTCTCTCTCTGCATGCTTGCTTCCTTGCCGACGTGCTACTTGCATATTCAGTTTTAGGGCATTATATGTGTATATTTGCATGTATCTCTCTCTCTCTCTCTCTCTCTCTCTCTCTCTCTCTCTCTCTCTCTCTCTCTCCTTGCTTGCTTGCTTACTTGTTACATGTATCCTACAGTGTCCATGACTTCTATGTTTTTACTGACATACATCTCTGTCTCATAAACACACGTATATATATATATATATATATATATATATATATATATATATATATATATATATACGTGTGTTTATATATATATATATATATATATATATATATATATATATATATATATATATATATATACTTATAAATATATATATATAAACATATAGTACTCTCATATATCCCTAGTAGGCCCCGACTTATATTAAAATGCTGTTGCATGACAAAGGGAATGACAAATCTCCATTTTTCCATTACCCAAAAATGCAGCTTTAAAACACTGCAGGTTATAAAATTTTTTTAACTTTCATGTAAAAACGTCTTTCAATGGCGTAGAAAGACCAGCTGATTGAGGCTGAAGCAGTTTTGCATTTATACGCCTGTTTAGCCGTACTTGGTTTAAAGTAGTATAGTAGTAATGAGAAAGCCGACGGACTGGATATGCTCTAAGAATGGGCAATGATGTAGAGAGAGAGAGAGAGAGAGAGAGAGAGAGAGAGAGAGAGAGAGAGAGAGAATCTGTACCGCCATTCATGCATCTCGGTTTACACTACCAAAATGTTTCACTCAGTTGACCACCAGTTTTATGTTTGCTTGAATAACTTTCTTTTCAGCTTGAACGCAGTAAATCGATGGGAAGCATGATGTGCATTTTTCTCAGACCTTTTCCAGTGGACTTCTTGCAGTCGACCTACTTCCTCATGGCATTTTCTTTTTCCATGAGAATTGATTTGCCTGGAATTGGCAGTCACCGTATTGCATCAGAAACAGCCTAATCACGGTCATAGAATTCATTACTTCATACAGACTTTTCTCGGTATCCGAAAGCATCTCTCACTCTCATAATTCATGACTAAAATATGACACTGCACTTCGTCTAATTCTCTTTCACAAAACTGTAAGCACCCAACTTATCCACATGCATAAACATCGCAATTCTCTTTCTCCATCTCACCTTTTGTTATCAGTCAATTGTTCAGTTAGAATAGAAATTTCAAATATATCACCTATAGTCAATATTATTTCCTTCTCTCTGTTTTTCTAAATCAAAATGGACTCATAATCCTGGCTGTCGGTCGGCTTTTCGTCTTTGTAAAGTATCTTGCCATTTAATAGAGAATTTCCTGACACGTCCTCCATCGTCACTTAAAACACGGAAATGTATAATAAACAATACACCTTTTCTCTCTTTCTCTCTCTCTTCTCTCTCTCTCTCTCTCTCGTTGTCCCCTTTGAGATGTAATATCCATGTAAAGAACCCCGTCAGGAATTATTCTAATCGTTTAAAAATGGATAGAAAGGTCATCTGTCCACAGCTAAGGGCAACACCTTCACTGGATGTTTCTGCCTCTTACTTCCAATGATTCCTGTTCGTAATATCTGCGTAGTTAATGGGTTATGCCGTGTTGACTATTGTTGCCGAATAAACACAGCTTTCAGCTTTGCCAGGTAGATGTCAGAGGTAATGCGTAAAGTGAATGAATGGGTCACGTCAGTTTGTGATGATGATGATGATGATGATGATAATGATGGTCACAAAGAACTAATAAAGAACTTTATTCGTGGTTCGTATTGCTGTGTGTCTTTCTGCATTTTCGTGTCGTTTGAATCATGTTCGTCTCGTCATACTCGAGAAATTTTTGTGCTTATCCGTATATGAAATTCTTGTCCACATTCATCGTGATTGTCGAGTCATCGATAAATATTCGTTTTTGAGAAATTGTTTACCTTGATGGACATTTTGTAGTTTTTTTGTTTTAATAATCTTAATTTTCCGGTTTTTTTTATTTGAAATGAGTGGGATGTTAAGTAATATTTAACTTCATCCTTTAATTTATAGACCATTACCAGCTTATTCTTAGATTTATCGCCAATTTTTGTTCTTTTGTACGTTCGTCATCCTTTTCTTGGTTTTTAGTTTTCTGAACGAAAACTATTGTGCGGCTTTGTCTGTCCGTCCGCACTTTTTTCTGTCCGCACTTTTTCTGCCCACCCTCAGATCTTAAAAACTGCTGAGGGTAGAAGGCTGTCAATTGTCATGTTGATCATGCACCCTCCAATCATCAAACTTACCAAATTGCAGCTGTGTAGCCTCAGTAATGTTTATTTTATTTTAGGTTAAAGTTAGCCATTATAGCGTTACTGCCAATGCAACAACACAGGCCACCACGGTCGGCTGAGAGTTTCATGGGTCGCGGCTTATACAGCATTATACCGAGACCAGCGAAAGACAGATGTATTTTCGACGGTCTTGATTGTACGCTGTACAGAAAACTCGAAGTTTCTTCGGCGCATTTTTTACTTATTTTATTTTTATCACAGTTTTAATTTCAATGCTTTCTTTTAGATTAATCAGTATTTTCAGTTCATTGAATTAGATTCATCAGTATTTCCATTTTTTTGTTTTAGATTCATCACTGTTTGCGAGTATTTGGTATTGAGGCCCATCACTATTTTCAAGGCCATATTTTACATTCATTACCATTTTAGTTTCATTCGTTTTATTCTTTATTTTTTAGTATCTGTCAAGATTCATTGCTCTTATCAGTTCGGTGTTTCCATGTGTTACTTTCGTATCATTGTTTACCATTCATCATCTTTTTCATCCTTGTGATCTCTCTTGTTTTTCAAGCTTTTGTTTATAACTCTGATATTAACTCTTCCTTTTACAGGCTAAGTCATATAAGTTGTTGTTTGTGATAATCGCTCTGTTCAAGACCTTATTTACAACCAAGAACATTTTCTAGTCTGTTTAAATTCACTGCTATCTTTGGATCATGATGCTTATTGCATATTAATTGAGCTTGGGCAGCCCTTCTGTACATTCACCTTCCATGAGAATTGATTTGCCCATTTTTTTTTTAAAGTTATCTGTAAAAGAAAACTACTGAAATGGCAATTTGTCTGTCCGTCCGCACTTTTTCTGTCCGCCCTCTGATCTTAAAAACTGCTGAGGCTAGAGGGCTGCAAATTGGTATGTAGATCATGTATCCTCCAATCGTCGAACGTACTAAATTGCAGCCCTTTAGCCTCAATAGTTTTGATTTTTATTTAAGGTTAAAATTTTGCCGAGCCGTGGTTGAAAGTTTCATGGGCCACGGCTGAGAGTTTCATAGAGCATTATATGTTGTACAGAAAACTCGATTTACTTGTTTCGACTTGCTCTCATTTTCAAGTCCTCCATTAAACCGCCATTTTGAGTCAGTATTTTTAAATCTTAGATATTAGTGAGCCCTTATTTACAATCACGCGACCCCGTCCTCAACGGATGCCAAAAGAAAGGGAATTTCCTTCCCGCCGTCAGGTGGGTATTTGGGTATGTCCAGCGCTCCGGGGCAAGGTCGGTTTTTTTTAGAAGCTCCTTTTCCCCCATTGCGAAAGCAAAGGGCATCCTGTATAGTAGTACCCGTTCGTATTTTTAAATCTTAGATATTAGTGAGCCCTTATTTACAATCACGCGACCCGTCCTCAACGGATGCCAAAAGAAGGGAATTTCCTTCCCGCCGTCAGTGGGTATTTGGGTATGTCCAGCGCTCCGGGGTAAGGTCGGTTTTTTTTTAGAAGCTCCTTTTCCCCCCATTGCGAAAGCAAAGGGCATCCTGTATAGTAGTACCCCGTTCGTGCATCGTCCTGTTTGTAGCATGGCGACCTTTTAAGGCTCTAGGCAAAAAGGACACGACGTATAACAAACCGGGTATTTCCTTTATGGTCCTCGGAAAATGTCTAGGATTTCTTCTTTTTTTTTCTTTTAATTTCTGGGTAATTACTCCTGACTAATTTGAGTGGAGGTTAGTTTACACAGATACACCTCGTCTGGCAGGCATGATATTTTTTTTTATTTTGATTTTATTGAGGATGTTTGGCTTGGTGTATAAAGGCATGTCAAATTCAGTAGCAGCTGACTACCTGACCTTTTAGAGAAAATGGAATATAATTTGTGGTGAATGTGGTGAGGGAAAGAAGCCGAGTAGGCATTGGTTAATATAAACACACACACACACACACACACACACACACACACACAGAGGCTTTAAAGTGAAACTCAATGATGGCTTATATCTGCAAATCAAGATCACGAGGAAGTAAAATGAGGGTATTGGTTACTTGTGAACGTACATACATAGATACATATGCATATACATATATATATATACACACACACACACACACACACACACACATATATATATATAACCAAAACTTTATATATATATATATATATATAAGGACACACACATCACACACACACACACCACACACTCACACAAGCAGACATTATAGTCAAACTCATTTGTGGCGGCTTACTGTTGCAAATCAGGACCACCTAAGATAATATGACTAGGCTTGTGAATTTCAAGTACCCAAGGTAATTAAAAGGAAACCAGGCAACTTGAGCTCTTGAATTAAAAGTAGAATCTCCTGTGATAATGACAATTTGGACTGGCCAATATTGCTTTACACTGTTATTTAAGGGCTGACAATGTCTCGTTATTTTTGAAACGCATCTTGTAATAATTTCGTGTTTTGTCTCTTGCGTATATCTCAAAGCAGCGTCTAACAGGCAGCAAACTGACCTCATGCCTGGGAGAAGAGTATTCACAGAGGTGTATGCCTCTTGGTGTATAATAATTATGCCAATGTTTCCACATTCATATTCTGAGTAGGGAGTTCGGAGCCCAGGCGCAGAATATCCAAGTAGTAGAAGGGAGAAATAATGAGATTTAAAAAAATTTTCTATCCGTTTATATAATTGTGTATGTTGTATATTAGTAAATTTCGTTTTACTGTAATTGTGATTTACCAGGTTCATTTATGTGTCCACACTCCTATCACAAATATACAACATATCTATATATATATATATATATATATATATATATATATATATATATATATATATATATATATGCATATATATATATATATATATATATATATATATATATACATATGTATGTATGTATGTATGTATGTATGTATGTATGTGTTTTAGTCCGGGAAAAATACATAAACAAATATATATATGTATATATATATATATTATAGATATATATATATATATATATATATATATATCAAATGTTTATCTATTCAGTATGTCTTCCTGTTGCATTACTTATTGTCCGGCAGGCTCCCATCCTCCCCCCCCTCTCTCTCTCTCTCTCCTCTCTCTCTCTCTCTCTCTCTCTCTCTCTCTCTCTCACACGTGGCCTGATCCAGATATGAAATCTCCGTTCGCGAGATGACCCCGGTAACTAGAGTGGTTGGCTTGGATGTTTCGAGTTAGCATCCATTTTTTCTTAGCTTATTCTTCTCTCTTCTCTCTCTCTCTCTCTCTCTCTCTCTCTCTCTCTCTCTCTCTCTGGTGCTTTGGTTCCGAATGGTTTTGACATTTCCCTAGTTGACATGTAGTTTTCTGTTATAAGTTGTTAATGATGTGAAAAATTTAAATGTTTTTACATTGCATCGATGGTAGTGATGCAATGTAAAAACTTGGGCCTATTTGCAAAATACTGCGGTGAATTTAGACAAAATGCAGTTTATGAAAGCGAATTCCTGACAGGCAGGGAAACAGCTGAATTGGTTAACTGCTGTATGTTGGAATTGATGATAAAATTAGATGATTTCTCGAAGTTGGAGATTAACGAAAGCTAACGGGAATTTTGATGGTGCTGCAGAATGGAAGTTTATCGTAATAAATCATCTCAAAAATTAAGATTGCCGAAAGGCAGAGAAGGCCTAGTACTGAATTCTCGCAATTTGATAAACTATTAAGCGAACCTCGAGAATTTATTTATGAATAAGTTATAATTTGTTCAGCGTTGCCATGGGTATAAGCATCTGGACAGAATTAGGCTTGAGGTGAATTGCCGAAAGAATAGGGGATAGGCTTGTCCGTCAGGTACGAATCGTTGTGCATTGACATCATATGATGGGTGGCTTTGGAAATATCAATTAGTTCTGAATTAATTTTCTGGGATGGACTTGTGAAAAAATGTCAATTACTTATGATTTGACTCACTGTCATGGACATGTGAAGAAAATGGCGCGAAAAAAAAAAATGATTTATGAATTGCGCTAGGCGTAAAGAGAATAATAAGAACGACCTGGAAGTTGCAGAAAGTCGACATTTCAAGTTGAAAGTTGGCGTTAAACATCTCCTTTTTCGGGAGTCTAAAATACATTCCAATGGTACTAAATTAGCTGTGTTGTTCTAGGCTCATTTCGTCTTCAAGTGAATACGAGAAACGAGTTTGAAAGTGGCGAGGTTATTACGTCCAACGGCAAATTGAAGGAGGAATTATTGGGCTGTTGTTCAAAGAAAAAATTATATTTTAATAAGAACCATGTGTCTTGAGAAGTTCAAACAAGCCAAGAATAAAACATCCTTATTACATTTATCCCCGTAGGGGGTTATGCCATCAGTGCACCTCATTCGGCGCAATGTAGGCATTACTGAAGGTTCTTTGCAGCGTCCGTTCGGCCCCTAGCTGCAACTACTTTCATTCCTTTTACTATACCTCCATTCATATTCGCTTTCTTCCATTTTACTGTCCACCCTCTCCTAACGATTGTTTCATAGTGTAGCTGCTTTGAGGTTTTCCTCCTGTAACACCTTTCAAACATTATACTGTCAATTTCCGTTTCAGCGCTGAATGGCCTTAGTTGCCCCAGTGCTTGGCACAATTCCAAAAATCTATATAAATCAAATCAAACTTATCACATTTATACACATTATACATCAAGTAATATAAGAGAGGGTCGAGATGGCAAATCGTGCCCCTGGGTACACTACCTACCCTCCCAAGATTCTTGACAGAGCCACTACCTTCATCGTGAATACTTACATAGGGGCCAATGATACGAGAAGCTTACCTCGGGCTAGATGACGGCAAATTTCAATTTGGAGTTCCTTACCTGTAGACTATTAATCAACAGAAAATTTGCTGTTTGCTCTATGGTAGTTATATTTTTATCTATTTATTTATTTATTTTTTGGTCTATCACAGTCATCCTTTTCGACTGGATGGTTTTTATTGTGTGAGATTCCGGGTTGCATCCGGCCTCCTTAGGATTATCATTATTATTATTATTATTATTATTATTATTATTATTATTATTATTATTATTATTCAGCTAAGGACAATTCACAATTTATCACAAAGAGAATCATTCAATCTAAAATTTGGCATACATAAGTAATTAGAATAAAGTGTTAATACGCATCACCATTTCAATTTCACTAATTCATATTTCTCCCTCCCTTTGCCGTTCGTCGGATTGATTGCCCAGTCGCCAGGATCATGTTGCAATGAGCATCGGCGTTGCCCCAACCAGGCAACACGAAGTCGATCTGTCAATTTCCATATTGGTCGAACACCTCTTCCATGTTGTCGATCGGATTTCGCATTGGTTAGATTCCTTATTTGATAGATTCCGTCGGTAGCCGGCAGGCTAGAGTCGTGCTTTCACTTATATGCTGAAGGTAAAGCTGTTCAGTGTGTGAGGACGTCATTGCAAATCAGGATTACTGGGCTGGTTGGTGTTAAATTAACTTATGGTATGGGCTCGAGAGATGGCGCTTTTTTTTTCTTTTTTTTTCCTCAAAAGTGTGCGTCTCCGGTTACTTGGAATCTACGTGTTCTTGCCTTTTTTTTCGCTTACTCAGGGAGTAAGCTTAGAAACAACTTTGTTGTTCTTGCTGTTGTTGTTCTTGTTGGGAGGAGTGGGTGGGCAGGAAAGCCCTACGGAAAAGCCTAAAAAGGTCTGAAAGTGGTGTTTCGAGTTGAGTTAAAGATACAAGAATTTTACATAGGATAGGATATTTATGATTTCTTTATTAGAATGAAAATGTAAAAAATAAATAATGTGCATCTTAAACTGTACAAAACAGTTATATCTAATAAAATATAGCGTATTTATTTTAAATTTCGTTGGTGAAGCAACGCGCTAATTGACCGTAGATTTTAGCACGTGCCACGAGTAAGCTGGAGGTCGGATCACGCCATGTTTTTCATATTCCTGTATTATTTGGATGGGGTTTTCCTCATTAGTAAATTTTTTAATAATGTGTATAAGCATCTCTTTGGGTCATTTTGGACCCTACCAGATTTTGCAAAACATAATCTTAACTTACCAGGTTTTGTGGTAAAACGTAGTAAAGAGTTTATAAAAAAATGTGGTTAATATAAAATGCTTGAAAAAATTATGGTTGAATAAAAAAAAAGACATCTTTTAAATAATCTCCTCCCCTAACCCAGCTTAAGAGTTAGGGTATGTCTTTATCATGAAAATTATTCAATAATTTGCGCGATGACCAATTTACGTAGGAGATGGGAAACTGCATCCTCAAATTTCATAGGCAAACATTTCATAGAACTGTTGGAGATAGGGAACTGCATCATCAAATTTCATAGGCAAACATTTCATAGAACTGCTGCCTATCTGCATGACGAGAGGTCATTTAAAGTTGCCTAGGCTCAGAGAGAGAGAGAGAGAGAGAGAGAGAGAGAGAGAGAGAGAGAGGAGAGAGAGAGAGAGATTGTGCAAGACTTATAAGTGCGAGTAGTCATGCAGGAGTGAATGTTTATTGGGGGTAACTACATGGAAGGTGGGAGAATCTGTATGGTAGGGGGAGGGGTCATATGAGGTCATTCAAGGCCATCCAGTACTCCTACCAGGGGCACGCCCGAAAGAAAACTCCTCTCTCTCTCTCTCTCTCTCTCTCTCTCTCTCTCTCTCTCTCTCTCTCTCTCTCTCTCTCCTTTTTTACTTTTCTACATACTTTTATTCACATGCAGTAGTTGTTATTATCTTATGTTCTAGATTGTCATATAAATTTATATAGGTTAATGAGACGAAGAATTTGGGAAATGAAAACAAAATACGTAAGGTCGTACATTAAGAATAATGGAAATGAAAACAAAATGCGTAAGTTCGTACATTAAGAATAATGGAAATGAAAACAAAATACGGTACGAAAGGTCGTACATTAAGAATAAGGGAAATGAAAACAAAATATGAAAGGTCGTACATTAAGAATGATAGAAATGGAAACAAAATACGTAAGTTCGTACATTAACTGAATAGCGTTAGATTGCAAAAGCCACACTTATGTACAGATTCATAAAAGATAATTATAAGTACAGCTATATGAACAGTATCAAGGTTTACCTCCAAGGTCTAGGCTACTCTCCGGCTACAAAGGACATTCATCAGAAGAGGGAATTTATGAGAATGAGATAGCAGGAGTTGTGTGAACGGTGACTGCAGAATATTCCCCCAAACCCTTCGTCATGATCGATGATTTTGATTCGTCCGTTTTGAGAAATTTGAAACTTTAATTTAAGCTTTCATTTAAGGCCTTTACGGGGTTGGGTTTCAGCTTGGAAAGTGACATTTCCTAGCTTTCCAGTGTTCGTTATTTTGTTTATTTTTGTTTTCATATTGGATAATGTTTTGTTTTCATATTGGATAATTTTTATTTTCATTTGACAATTTTTGTTTATTTTGTTTTTATTGTTTATTTTTGTTTTCATATTGGACAATTTTCGTGTACTTTTTTTTCATATTGGACAATTTTTGTTTATTTCTGTTTTCATATTGGACAATTTTTGTTTTCATACTCGATAATTTTTGTTTATTTTTGTTTTGATATTGGATAATTTTTGTTTATTTTCGTTTTCATATTGGACAATTTTTGTTTTCATATTGGATAATTTTTGATTATTTTTATTATGATATTGGATAATTTTTGTTTATTTTCGTTTTCATATTGGACAATTTTTGTTTTCATATTGGATAATTTTTGTTTATTTTTGTTTTGATATTGGATAATTTTGTTTATTTTCGTTTTCATATTGGACAATTTTTTTTAATTTTTGTTTTCATATTGGACAATGAGATTGATCTTCATTTTACTTCTTTTGTTTCCTATTTTTCTTTGTTCATAAAAAAATTTTTTTTGCTTCATATTTTGTTTAGTAGTGTGTTCTTGCAGAGGAAAAATTATTATGGAATTTTATTCAGGCCAGTTATTTTAATTTGTTGTATATGAGTATATAATATAGCAAGAGTTTGTTCTCCATTTTCATGTTTAGGTTTTGTTAATTAATAAATTGAATTTAGTTATTCGAACATCATATAGTCTATCCACCATGCGATGCCACGACAGTTTATTCTACCTTTGAATTAAAATTGTAGATTTTTATCATTTTGACTCTGAGAAATGTCCGCTGTCATCTTTGTACAGTTATATGCAGATGTCATGTTAGTTCTTCCACGAAAGATTTCATTGATTTTTAAATCTTTGACATTTCCACTTTTTTAGAAATGTATTTTCCACCAAATAGTGGATTTGTTTTTATAATACGTCTTAATACATTCGGTTCAGTTAGTTGACTTTTAAAAATCCATTCTTGGATTTTGCATTATTTATACACCAGCTGTTGAGCTCATTACGGTCCCCCATTGAGGTGCTGCATTTAATACTCTCTCCTCACAATGCTCAAGCCTCCTCCACCTCCTCCACCTCCTCCGTCTCCTCTTCCATCTCCTCACACTTTTGCTTACCCCCCACGGCTTTGAGATGACCTTCCCCGCCCTTGCCGTCCTGCTGAGGAATGATAGAGTGAAGGGGGAGGCGGGTGTAGGTGGGTTTTGGGGGGAAGAGGAGGAGGGGGATAGAGAGGGAGAGAAAGAAGTTGACCTGCATCGTGTAGAGAGAACAGGGCAAGCCACTTTTGGCCTCTTCGCCGAAATGCTGGAATAATTGCGCAGCTGCTTTTCACTTTTTAACGCGAGTCCTCTCGACGCCACCTGCGGAAGGTGAGTTTGTTCCAGAGACGATCGGGTTTCTGCTGGGCGACTTCGTGGCACCCCTGGAACGGATGGTTGGTGGCGCCAACAGGAGTTTTAATTGTGACGTGATCAGGCGGCTTTGCTTTGCCCCAAATGGTCCAGTTCATGTGCTATGGGGTATGGATCGCGGTAGTTAGTTTACGCTTTTCGTTATTGTAGCTGATGAGATGGAAAAGGTTATCTTACGGATAGCATCAACATTACTGTTATTGGTATTAAATCCCAAGAAGTATTACGTAAAGGTTTACTTTAAAAACTGCTTTTTTCTTTTTTTTATTTACGTTCAAATTTGCGTCCTTCAGATGTGGCAAGACTGGATCATACTGGACAGTTCTTGGAAGTGAAATGAAAACATCCAAGTTTTTACGTAGTTGTATACGTGCAAGGCGAACACACATTATAGATATATATATATATAATATATAATAATATATATATATATATTATATATATATTATATATATATATATATATATATATAACTATATATAATATATATATATATATATATATATATATATTTAGATAAGTTTTCATACATATTATATGTATTTATTTTTTTCACGAACGCCTTTTCCCCATATGTGGGATGGGGTTACTGCCCCCCCCCCTACACACACATACATATACACACATATATGTATGTATGTATGAAGCCACAAATATCACCTTATATCGGGTTTTCCCTGGAAATAACTTACACCCACAGGAATAATTAATGATCAGCGCATCTGGCACCATCATGATTCGAACCTGTCTTTTAGTTTCGATACACTTCTCGCTTATAACTAATTCCCCTTACGTGTAAGTAATTCCAAAGGTAAAGTGATTCCGAAAATGACTAATATTTGCGTCCCCAAACATTTGAGCGCCTCAGTGGCGTGATCGGTATGATCTTGATCTGCCACCTCGTTGGCCGCGAGTTCGATTCTCGGGCATTCAACTGAGGGGTTAGAGATGTGTATTTCTGGTGATAGAAGTTCACTCTCGACGTGGTTCGGAAGTCACGTAAAGTTGTTGGTCCCGTTGCTGAATAACCACTGGTTCCATGCAACGTAAAAAAACTATACAAACAAACAAACCCCAAACATTAGTGGACCTGAAAAGGTCACTTGTGGTCAAGTGAGAAAACTTCCTCATTAGCCAAGTGTTAGAAAATTATCCAAAAGCTGTCATGTTGGCGATAAGTCGTTGTTGATTCTAATTGCAGAACCTGAATTTGACAGGCAAATCTACAGCAGAGTAGAAATCGACTTTTATCTGTCCAGATAGCCCAGTTGATAAGTGGACTGTGGCCTGCCAGATTCTCTTACTACGATAATTCCCGTTGTTGTCAAGCTATTCCTGTGGCAATGTGAATTTTGGAATTATGTGATTTGGTTTAAGAATATAAAAGAGTGGAGTCACTTATTTGCAAATTTGTTTATAAATCTTATATACTGTACAATATATATATATATATATATATATATATATATATATATATATATATATATATATAGTATATATATATATATATATATAAATAATCACACACACACACACACACACACACACACATATATATATATATATATATATATATATATATATGTGTGTGTGTGTGTGTGTGTGTGTGTGTGTGTGTATTCCCCTTGTTGTCAAGCTATTCCTGTGGCAATATGAATTTTGGAATTAAGTGAAGTGGTTTAAGAATATAAAAGAGTCACTTATTTACAAATATGTTTATATATCTTATATATTGTACAGTATATATATATATATATATATATATATATATATATATATATATATATACTATATATAGCTTAAAATATATATAGTTTATATATATATATATCATATATACATATATACAGATATATAGATTTAAATATATATATATGTATATATATATATATATATATATATATATATATATATATATATATACATATAGTTAATGTGTGTATGTGAGTGTGTCACCAGAAAGCCAAACAGCTGTCACAGTCAAGTTCTTCCGCTTAACATTTGAATCAAGGTTGCAACCCCCCTATACAGAAAACGTCTACATCATCCGCCTCATATAATTAAGCATCTTGTTGACCCTTACAAAGCGTCACCCACCCTAATCCAGGATGCATTCTCATCCATCCTGGATAATAAGGTCATCCTATACTCAAACACTACCCACGCTTATCTAGCCAGCAATTGGTGTCCATCTCTTCAAATTTACAAACGAAACAATTATTTAACCTATCGCTCAGTAAAATTAAGTATACCTTAGTTTAACCAAACCACTGAGCTGATTAACAGCTCTCCTAGGGCTGCTGGCCAGAAGGATTAGATATTTTTACGTGGCTAGGAACTAACTGGTTACCTAGCAACGGGAACTGCAGCTTATCGTGGAATCCAAACCACATTATATCGAGAAATTAATTTCTAATCACCAGAAGCAAATTCCTCTGATTCCACGTTGGCAGAGCGGGGAATTGAACTCGGGACTACCGAATCGGTAGGCGAGCACGTAAACCACTCGTCCAACGGGGAGCTCCTATCGTTTAGTGATCCACCTTTTTTCTATTCTAATTTTTTTTTTCTTTACCATATGACTGTATCTCTCAACACTTCACCCTCTCAGTCCTTCCTACCTAATGTTGATGACTTTAACAGTTTGTCTCGGCAGGTTATGCCTACTCGTATTCTCCATACCTCACTTCAGTGAGTGAGAGTTGACTTTGTGATCCTGTTGTATCTCAAGTCTTACTTTCAAGCTATTTGTCGAGATCCTGCTACCTTGTTTACTTCACTGACTCTATTTTTCTCTTTGTTCTTCTAAATATCCATACAAATAAACCCGTAATTTTTTTTTGTTCCTCGTTGAACGAGTCGGTTACGTGCTCGACTGCCAATCTCATGGCCCAGGTTCGATTCCCCGCTCTGCCAACAAGGAATCAGAGGAATTTATTTCTGGTGAGAGAAATTCATTTCTCAATGTGGTTCGGATCCCACAATAGGCTGTAGGTCCCGTTGCTAAGCAACCATTTAGTTCGTAGCCACGTCAAAATATCTGATCCTTCGGGCCAGCCCTAGGAGACCTGTTGATTAATCACCTCAGTGGTCTGGTTAAACTAAGATATACTTAACTTATATTCATTTCATTTCCCCTCTTCTAAACGCATGCAGACGCTTTCAGTAGACCTTGAAGCTTCTTTTCACTATCCCCAATAAGTAGTTAGTGACACCTATACTTTCCCAGCCTTCTCCCGGAACTCCATCCATAACTAAATATTACCTAGAGAAGGATATTCAGCATAGCTTTGCCTGAGACCATCTCTTACACGGAAACATTCCCTCTCCGGTCTGCTTATTTTAACAGAAGGGTTGCTCGGGTCATAAAAACTAATATATCCCACCACAGTTCTGTATTGCATATGTATCATTTTTTTTCACAAGCTTTTTATAACTCCCATGTTCCTTATCTCTCTCTCTCTCTCTCTCTCTCTCTCTCTCTCTCTCTAAAATCTTGGAAGGGATGGTTTCCGAATTGGAACAGCCTTTTGGTTTCTTGGTCTATTTAGGAGTGAAGTTGCTAGCCTCACTTCTTTTCCTTCTGGTATCCATTTACAACTGGGGTTTTGGACATGAGTGAAATTTGAATTAGGGATATGATATACACATATATTTATATTATATATATATATTATATATATAATATATATATATATATATATATATATATATATTATATATGACATATCTATATTATATAAAATCTCTCTCTCTCTCTCTCTCTCTCTCCTCTCTCTCTCTCTCTCTCTCTCTCTCTATATATATATATATATATATATATATATATATATTATATATATATATATAAATACTTTATATATTATAAGCCTTTCCTCTGTAAAACCAGCTGAAGAAGTGGGTTCCCTCCCAGTGAGAAACAAAGGTAAAAACGAATAAGTGTGTGTCGAAAGCACCACGCAGTAAAGGTGTTTGAATGGGCAATTACCGTAACCTTGTTCACTTGTAAACAGAAAGAAGTGAGAATTTAAATGTCATTTTAACTACTAACATTCAGTTTCGTGTTAAACCCCCCCCACCCCCCCCCCCCCCCCCCCCCCCCCCCCCCCCCCCCCCCCCCACCCCCCCCCCCCCCCCCCCCCCCCCCGCCAAACCTTTTTTGTTCTCCGTACTTAAACTCTCATCGGATTCAAGGGTGAGAGTTTTTTATTCTTTCTCACGTTCATGATTCTGTTGGTGTTTTTTTTATTTATTTTTTTTTATTTTTAACTTCATTACATATGTTAGGCTTTAATCACTTTCTAAAACGTGTAGTTTTTTTATTTGTTGTCTGATAAACGTTTGAGTTTTGAATGAGCTTAATTTTTTTTTTTAATTATTGGTGTTTTTTTAACTTTATTACATGTTAGGCTTTAATCACTTTCTAGAACGTATAGTTTTTTATTTGTTGTCTGATAAACGTTTGAGTTTTGAATGGGCTTAAAAATTTCTTTGTAATATTTAAAACAGATTTGTAAAGGAATTTCCGTGGTTTTACCCAGTTATATATAGACGTGTATTCACTTTTACTGAGGAATATTTGAAGAATTTGTAAATGATCTGAGATTTTTGCTAAGATTTCTTTGCCTGTACATTGAAGAATAGGAATGAGAAATAAAAAGACAATATCAATTTTTCTGCTGTCAAGTAAATCAAATAATCCGAGAACGGAAGTCATCGTTAAACGTGACTAATAATTCTGCAAATACTTCTTTGCAAATAAACTGGAGGTGTAAAATATACAAGAAATCGGTTTTTACCGAAAACATTGAAAATAAAAAATATATATATGTAAGAAAGTAAAATGGACACGTCACGCACGAAGGATTTTAGGATTGAATAATATAGCAAATAAGCAGTATTTCATAAGTGAAGTCAAAAGAATGTTAACAATAGCTCTTTAATAATGCAAATAGAATCTAGTATAGCAGTCTTTTAAAATTAAAGTAGAATTCAAATATGGTGGTCTTGAATAATAAATGAAATAGATCGTAAATAATTATTTTAAATAAATCGCGAATAATTATATAAAATAAATAGTGAATAATTAAATGAAATAATCCGTGAATAATTCAATGAAACAAATCTTGAATAATTAAAGGAAATAAATCTTGAATAGTTAAATGAAATAAATCTTGAATAATTAAATGAAACAAATCGTGAATAATTGAATAAAATAAATCGTAAATAATTAAATGAAAAAAAATCGTGATTAATTAAATGAAACAAAACCAAATTAGCTCTATTCTTTTTTTAATTGAGGCAGGAATAAAACATACTTTGAATTTTAGAAAGGGAGCAGTTGAGAAACAAGTCTTTTGGAATTTAAAAGGTGTGAAACGAATGAAAAATATTTAAAAGATAATTTATATTATAAAGGGAGTATAGTAAAAAGATAATAGGATTATGTATTTTTCTTTTAAAAAAGGAAATAAAAGAAAGTGGGATGAAGCTATAAACGTTTTTTCCCGAAACGAAATAAAGCAAACGAAAAGTATTTTTTTCAAAAAAGGAAATAAAAGTAAAACTAATACCTCGTGATGTGTTGTAAGAAGATAAAAAAAAATAAAAAATAGTGATAAAAAATCCGACCGGCCAATCTTTTTTTTTTTATTACCAACTCCATGGGGTCGACCTGACCACCTTTGGAAGTACACAGCGACCAGCAGCGACCTTGTTAAGGTCGTCCCCTTGCTATCTAGCGAGAGAGAGAGAGAGAGAGAGAGAGAGAGAGAGAGAGAGAGAGAGAGAGAGATTGTGTTACGTAGGTGGTTACTGGATGTTCTTTGTGATTACTTTTACTTTAGAAGTAGCATTTTTATTTACACGTGCAAAAGGTTGACACGTCAATTGTATTGGCATTTATTTGTATTGATTTTAACCCTTTTATTAACTGCTTTTGATTAACGCTTTTATTTGTTTGATTTTGAAGGCTTGTGTTGATACTTTTGTTTTTCGTAAGTGGTTTTGGATTTGATTGAATTTGTTAATTCTACTTTATATTGGTTTATTATTTGCCTCTCGTTGGCATATTATTTATTCGTGGTTTATAGTTTTACGATTTATTCTTGTTTTTTTTATCATTCGCTTCTAAAATTTGAATGTTTTATGCTTTTGTTTACATGACTTTCTTTTATTTTGAAGGAATTGGTTCAAGCAGTATTACGGTTTTAAACTTTTGTTATACGTTTCATATCTTATCTGTGTTTTCATTCATCTTTATCCAAAACTATCTCGTAATCTCCGTATACGGATTTTGTACATACAAAAAAATTCTTACTCTGGCAGACAGGCATGCGCGAAAGCGCGCACGCACGCATTTCGACACTGCTCCCATGATCGCCGAGTTAACCTTCAGTTTCCTTTTTTGAAGGCTAGTTAATCTAATAACAATGAAACGGACCACGTATTGGCTGGATCTCCGCTCTCGAACTCTCATTCATAGTCGTTATACTTGTTCCCCCCCCCGCCCCCCAAGCCCCCCCCCCCCCCCCCCCCCCCCCCCCCTCCGCCGCGCTCTCTCTCCAGTAAAGTCGTAAAAATTTCTCTAAATGGCAAAGAAAGAAGAGATTAGTAGATTTTATTGTTATACTCTCTCTCTCTCTCTCTCTCTCTCTCTTGCGAATGCCATCTTGCCTGAAAACTCAACTTGCAGACTGAAAGGATTGTGACACGATATTCTAGATCCTTTTAGATAGGTCGTTTTCCACGTGCTTTTTTACTGTTATTTTTTTTTGTAGGGTTATGAACGACGTTTATCTGATGTCAGATATTTTGCGGAATGTAGTGATGGTTATTATATTGTATTTTTGCTGGGAACGTTTTTTCTCAGAGCTCCTACTTTCACAACTTTGGAAAGATTAGGTGTCAGTTTTGTGAAGCAGTTGAAACCGTTTGAAGTGTTTCGTTGAAATCGAAATCTATAATATTTATTTATTCAATTAATCAATTAATTTATTTATTTATTTATTTATCTATATCATAAGAGTGGAGGAGGCTTATAATGTTTTAATTTTCTCTTTGTCATTATTTTTCATATTGCCTTCCGGAGACCAGCAGTTTCTGTCATTTTGACAAATCGATACTCAGAATCTTTAGCTTTTCTCTCTCTCTCTCCCCCCCCATCTCTCTCTCTCTCTCTCTCTCTCTCTCTCTCTCTCTCTCTCTCTCTCTCTCTCCGTTTTATTTCATCTTGCGGAATTTCTTTTTGCCATTTAAAGGTCATAAGAAAGCACTTGTTTTAAAACTATAATTATAGTTTCGATTTCTTCACATAGGTAACCCTTCACTGACTATGTATTACATTGGCGACCCATCACTGCCTATATATTGCATAGGTGACCCTTCACTGAGTATGTATTATATAGGTGAGCCTTCACTGCGTATATATTACACAAGTGACCATTCACTGGGTATATATTGCATAGGTGAGCCTTCACTGGGTATATATTGCATAGGTAACCCTCCACAGCATATATATTACATAGGTGACCCTTCACAGCATATATACTACATAGGTGACACTTCACAGCGTATGTATTATAGTTTGCAACAAAAGTAACCTTGCAAGTTGCATAGCTAGAGATAGATTAAATTGGTTTTCACTTTATTATGAACAAGGGAATTATGCAGATGATTTTCCGAGAGCTGAGGTACATGTATAATTTTAATGAGTAGATAAAATCGGCAAATTGATAGAAAAAAATATAAATAGAGCAAATAGAATAACAACGAAAGGTCAAATTCGAATGCAAGGTCATCTCCGTACTTTTTTGGTCAAGTACGGGTGAAAATGAGTGCTGCCTCTTAATCTCTTTTCATTAGCTCCTCCCGATGCACTGACCTTTGGGTTACATGCCGACCTCAACCGCACCATATGTTAAGTCATGTCGACCTTCTTTTTTGTTTTTTTTGTCCTCGCCTTCATCAAATCCCTCGTCTTGGTACCTATCCACGCGTGTGGGTATCCTTCTGGTACGCATCTTCTCCAATCTTTTTTTGGGATTTGTCAAGATGTTTTCATTTACATTACAACACCTGATGGTGGTAGATCGTGTTGGATTTTCCCCTCATTCAACCTTGCTGCCTACACTGCCATGTTAAGTCGCTTTTCTATATTTGCTGTATTAGCCATTTCAGCATTTTCTGAGAGTAAATTGCTGTTTATACTCTACTAACGGATTAAAAAAAAAAATAAAACTCAAAATTTTTTAATACGTAGGTTTTCTTATTTCTTATTTTTTAACACGTCAGTTTTTTATTTCTTATTTTCTTAACTCGTCGGTTTTATTATTTCTTATTTTCTTAACACGTCGGTTTTCTTATTTCTTATTTTTTTAACACATCGATTTTTTATTTCCTATTTTCTTAACACGGCGGTTTTCTTATTTCTTATTTTTTTAACACATCGGTTTTCTTATTTCTTATTTTTTTGACAAGTCAGTTTTCTTATTTCTTATTTTTTAACACGTTGGTTTTTTATTTCTTATTTTCTTAACTCGTCGATTTTCTTATTTCTTATTTTTTAACACGTCGGTTTTCTTATTTCTTATTTTCTCAACACGTCAGTTTTCTTATTTCTTATTTTTTTAACAAATCGGTTTTTTATTTCTTATTTTCTTAACTCGTCGGTTTTCTTATTTCTTATTTTTTAACACGTTGGTTTTTTATTTCTTATTTTCTTAACTCGTCGATTTTCTTATTTCTTATTTTTTAACACGTCGGTTTTCTTATTTCTTATTTTCTCAACACGTCAGTTTTCTTATTTCTTATTTTTTTAACAAATCGGTTTTTTATTTCCTATTTTCTTAACACGTCGGTTTTCTTATTTCTTATTTTCTTAACACGTCAGTTTTCTTATTTCTTATTTTCTTAACACGTCAGTTTTCTTATTTCTTAGTTTCTTAACACGTCAGTTTTCTTATTTCTTATTTCTTAACACGTCAGTTTTCTTATTTCTTAGTTTCTTAATAAGTCGGTTTTCTTATATCTTATTTTTTAACACGTCGGTTTTCTTATTTCTTATTTTTTTAGCACATCAGTTTTCTTATTTCTTATTTTTTTAGCATATCGGTTTCCTTATTTCTTATTTTTTTGACATGTCGGTTTTTTATTTCTTATTTTCTTAACACGTAGGTTTTCTTATTTCTTATTTTTTTAGCACATCGATTTTCTTATTTCTTATTTTTTTAACATGTCTGTTTTCTTATTTCTTATTTTTTAGCACATCGGTTTTCTTATTTCTTATTTTTTTAACATGTCGGTTTTCTTATTTCTTATTTTTTAACACATCGGTTTTCTTATTTCTTATTTTTTAACACATTGGTTTTCTTATTTCTTATTTTTTAACACATCGGTTTTCTTATTTTTTATTTTCTTAATATGTCGGTTTTCTTATGATTATCTTTTTATACATCGTGTTCTTATTTCTTCTTATTTTTTGAAACACATTCGGTTTTCTTATTTCTATTTTTTGACACGCAGGTTTTTCTTATTTCTTATTTCTTAACACCATCGGTTTATTATTTATTATTTTTTAACACGTCGGTTTCTTATTTATAATTCTTTTCTTTTTTTAGCACAATTCGGTTTTCCTTATTCTTATTTTTTTAGCACATTCCAGTTTTCTTATTATTAATTTTTTTAACACATCGGTTTTCTTATTTCTTATTTTTAGGGGACATTGCCGGTTTCTTTTTTAATTCTTATTTTCGTACAAAACACATAGGTTTTCTTATTTCTTATATTTTAAACACAGGTTTTCTTATTTATTACTTTTTTACTCGTTGGTTTTCTTGTTTCTTATTTTTTTAGCACATTGGTTTCTTATTTCTTATTTTTTAACACATCGGTTTTCTTATTTCTTATTTTTAACTTGCTGGTTTTCTTGTCCTTTATTTTTTTACCACGTAGGTTTTCTTATTTCTTATTTTTTAACACACTGGGTTTCTGTTTTCTTATTTCTTATTTTTTAACACATTGGTTTTCTTATCTCTTAACTTTTTAACACATCGGTTTTCTAATCTCTTATTTTTCAACACGTCGGTTTTCTTATTTCTTATTTTTTAACTCATTGGTTTTCTTATTTCTTATTTTTTAACACATCAGTTTTCTTATTTCTTATTTTTTTAACACAGCAGTTTTCTTATTTCTTATTTTTAACATGTTGGTTTTCTTGTTTCTTGTTTTTTTACATGTAGGTTTTCCTATTTCTTATTTTTTAACACGTCAGTTTTCTTATTTCTTATTTTTTAATACATCGGTTTTTTATTTCTTATTTTTCTAACACGTTAGTTTTCTTATTTCTTATTTTTTACGTCAGTTTTCTTATTTATTATTTTTTCAACTTATCGGTTTTCTTATTTCTTATTTTTTAACACACTGGTTTTCTTATTTCTTATTTTTTTAACACATCGGTCTTCATATTTGAATTATTGATCTAAAGAGATAAAGAACAAACTATTTTAGATCGAATCGGTCGTTAGCCTCCATGATACACTCGAGCATAGGTCCTTCTCAAGAATGTGGAGATTTCTGTCTTTGTTCCATTTTTCTAAAATAATTTGCATGTCTCCACCTATATTCTAAAAATTTACGTAACTTGGAGGGAGCTTCTGCCAGTAGGATCCTTTTTTATTTATTGATATCATTTTATTCTCCATTCATAGAATCTCATGCCAGTTTACGCCAACGTTATCAGGATTTACAAGTCATTTGAAAAATACTTATCTGAACGTGACCTTCTCCTTAAAACTAATCTTATGTTATTTTTCTATCGCGATATTGAAGATTAAGGGAGAAATTACCCAATCCTGGTTGGTTTTTATCGCTTGAATGACTACCTTTTTATCACAGTGAATTGAACATATTTTGATATTATCACCATATCAAATTACCTTTAATTATTTTATGTTACACACTCAGAGCCGACTGGCATTATTTTTTAGAGTTCTGTAAAACAAAACTACTGAGATGGTTTTGTCTGTCTGTCCGCACTTTTTCTGTCCGCCATCAGATCTTTAAAAACTACTGCGGCTAGAGGAATGCAAATTGGTAACGTTCACCATCCACCCTCCAATCATCAAACATACCAAATTGCAGCCCTCTAGCCTCATTACTTTTGATTTTATTCAAGGTTTAAGTTAGCCATGATCGTGCATCTGGCAACGCAACAACCATGCCACCACGGCTATATGAGAGTTTCATGGGTCGCGGCTCATACAGCATTATACCGAGACCTTATACCCAGACTACCGAAAGATTTATCTATTTTTGGTTTCCTTGATTATACACTACAGAAAACTCGATTGCGCCGAAGAAACTTGGGCGCATTTTTCACTTGTTTATTTTTTGTTCGATTAACTTTGAATTATCATACGAAGGCTCGAAGCAGGTGATTGTAATTTTCCCAAAATCTCCAGAAATCAACAGACGGTTATGTGTTGATCTTTGCCTCGTGACACCTGGGTGTTATCCATGACTGATAAATTTGGCAGATTCGTGCTTCTCTCTGGGGCTTTTGTAGGTGATTCTTAGACAGGTAACTGAAGGTTAATACATGTATAACAACCAACTTATTAATTTATAACTGGTTATGTAGCTGATATATTTCATGTGCATGTGTTTTGTAGGCAGTTACCTACAGATTTAGTCTTGTAAAGCTGCCATACGAGTATATCAAAGTATCACCCTTATATACAGTCTCCTCTCTCTCTCTATCTCTCTCTCTCGCTCTCTCCTCCTCCTCTCTTCTCTCTCTCTCTCTCTCTCCATGTATAAATATAAATACACACACACTCATATATATATATATATATATATATATATATAGTATATATATATATATATATATATATATAATAATAATAATAATAATAAAACGAGCCCATGAAAAACCAAAATATAGACAGTAAGTACTATATTTCCGAGACTGCTGTCTCTCTCTTCAGATAGGTAATGAATGAGAAAAGTTACAGAAATACGTTTTCTTTTTGTAAGTGTTAATATTCCTTTAAACTGCTGTAAAATCTTGGATAGCAGGACTGTAAACGAGGGGGTTCAAGGTCTTTTTTAATTGCTGTCACTTCTAGGTAATATGCTGGCGCCGACGTATTTCTATTTGCTCTTTCATTTTATCTGATTCCCTTTATGAATCACCATCTCTTCTTCTTATTTGATGCACATCTGTATATAGGGTGAACCAAAAGTAGGTGGACAGTAGATGATGGCATTGTTTTTGAGATTAGATCAATTACAGTTATATTAACTAATATAATTGAGTTTTTATAAACAAGGTTTACATTTACAATTAAATTTTGTTGTATAGAATAATGCAATATAAAGACACTGAATATATATATATATATATATATATACTATATATATATATATATATATATATATCTATACATATATATAGATATATTATATATATATATATATATATATATATATATATATATAATAGACACCATTGTTATAGAATAACCTTAACACCACTCCTATCCTCATTCCACCTGCTGTTCACCTACTTTTGGTTCACCCTGTATATTAAGGGAAACTTGTTTCAAGTTTCCCACCAACAGTTCAGCGTCCACCTGCCATTGGCTGCAATTTGTGAGCAGGTGAGAGAGAGAGAGAGAGAGAGAGAGAGAGAGCACATCCATGTGTGTATATACCTGTCCATTTACTTTCCTTTAACGTTTTTGCGTGACTCCGGCTTTATTTCTTATTTGCCATTTCGGCCGATGTTCATTATACCGTGAAAAATACCTGGAAAATAACGGAAGGTTTTTGTTGCCGGGCGAAATAGCAAGCCATTTCATTACCAATTATTAACTGTAGTATCAGATGACGCTCTCGCGCATTTCGGAACAATCCGGTGGGTGTAGGTTGTCACCCGCGAGTGTTTCTGAAAGGTCGGAACGGGTCATGCGATGTCAAGATAGGTCAGGCAAAGTCTACGTGATTCCTTTTTTTTAATGGCAGGTTTAAGGGCAGTCTTATGTTAATCTAACAGGCCCAAAGAAAACGTGAAAAAAAGTGAAGGTTTGGTGGATTTTTATGCCTCTTATAGGAAGGTAGGTTATAAGTGTCGGGAAATACAGTAGTAGGAAGAGAATTCCAGAGCCGGTCAGTAGAAGAATACTAAAAGTAAGGTAGGTTACAAGAGTCTGGAAAAACATTTTCTTGAATTCCAGGGCCGGTCAGTTTTGAATACTAAAAGTAAGGTTGGTTACTAGTCTGGAAAAGCATTAGCAGGAAGAGAATTCCAGAGCCTGTCAGTAGAAGAATACTTCTGACAGGCTCTGGAATTCTTTAGCTACTACTTTGTGCCCGACTCATAATAATCTAGCTTACCTTAAGTATTGTTCAACTCACTGGCTCTGGAAAAAGTAAGGTAGATTACAAGAGTTGGGAAAAACAGTAGTAGGGAAAGAATTCCAAAGCCTGTCAATCAAAGAACAGAAACAGTCGAGGAGTACATGTACTGGCATTCACTTAAGAACGTGGAAATCTCCTTAACTAATAAGCCTTATTGTGTATGAAGCTTTTGGCGGCAACGACTCTCTCTCTCTCTCTCTCTCTCTCCTCTCTCTCTCTCTCTCTCTCTTCATGAGCTGGGCGCGCACACGTGCATACTTGGCCTTTCTCGACCCTTATTGGATATGCTTGGGTGTATATCGGCTTGTGCATTTCGTTCGGAGCAGCGCCATGCGGATGTCTTTTGCATATTTGTGCATTCGATTTGGCATGCACGAGGATTCGCAACGTAAACTCCGACCTGCATAGATATTTTTAAATGTAAATTAATGTACGTGAATATTATTGTATGTTAGACATACGTAGTACATACGTCAGTGTTCGATTCTTTATATATTTTCTATATATAATAAAACCTTACGGAAACTTTATAATATTGATAGTATTCTGACTTGCATAAATATTTTTGGATGTATATTAATGTGTGTACGTTTTTGTATTCTACACGTTTACGTACACACATTAGTGTTCGGATACGTATGCATTTTCTATTTATATGAAAACCATGTGGCATCTTTTTAAATTTGGTCGTATTTTATCGCTTTTTATTATATTCACATTTTTCTTTTGCTTGTTCTCCTAATAACCTAAGCTTAAGGACGCAGCTAAATATACTGATTACAAGTGATTACCAACATCTGCTATATCTGGAACTATGCTGTATTCAAAAGACAACGACAAGGGTTAAGGTTCAGGCCGAAAGTCATGCTTGACCCCCGTAGGGGGTTAGTGCCATAAGGGTGCACTGTAGGCATTACTTAAGGTTCTTTGCAGCGTGCCTTCGGCCCCTAGCTGCCACCCCTTTCATTACCTTTACTGTACCTTCTTTCATATTCTTTCTTTCATACTACTGCCCACCCTCTCCTAACAATTGATTTATAGTGCAACTGCGAGATTTTCCTCCTGTTACACCTTTCAAACCTTTTACTCTCAATTTCCGTTTCAGCACTGATTGACCTTATAGGTCCCAGTGCTTGGCCTTTGGTCTAAATACTATATTCAACTATGTCCAAGTCATGCTGGACCACCATTTGATTTCCATTTCTAGGATTCGTTGAGAATTCCCGTAAACGGAAGTGAATGCGAGGGAAAACAAAAATATAAAATCACGGTATAAATCTGACCTCGGGTCCACCATTCCTATTTTCATTCTCCGTCTCAAAATTTCGGCGCCGAATATGGAATGCTTTGATAACTCACGGGCGGTGCCCCGAGAGGGAGTTTTTATAGTCCCGCATTTTATCTCTCTCGGGTAAGTTATGTCTGCGTGTCTTTCTCTCTCTCGAGATAGATCGGCATTTTTGGTGTATTTTTGTTGTGTTACGTCACTTTACCTTTACATTCTTCACCTTCCCGCGCCTTCTATTTTATCCAGTTAGGGATGAACTTAATGGCCATTGCAAGAATTCATGAACTTACCATAATTCTGAAGCTGTCTTATCGTAATTCGAAGTAATTAACCCTATCTTAGTTTAAGCAGACCACTGAGATATTAACAGCTCTCCTAGGGGTGGCCCGAAAGATTAGATATTTTTACGTGGCTAGGAACCAGTTGGTTACTTAACAACGGGACCAACAGCTTATTGCGGTATCCGAACCACATTGTATCGATTAATGAATGTCTAATCACCAGAAACAAATTCCTCTGACTCCACTTTGGCAGAGCGGGGAATCGAACTCGGGACGCGAGCACGTAAACCACTCGTACAACGAGGAACTTATCATAATACGAAGGAGAAGCGACTTTGGTTTTGTAAAATGTGCAGTACTTCCTACAAATACAGAGTGACTTACCAAAGTTCGCACACACGCACACTCACAAGAACAAAGACGTACTAGCACACACACATATAGATTTTTTTGTATGGCTGTAAATGTTGTTACAAGTGAATAGGATAAGCAAGGATGAGAATTGAGGAGAAAGGAGAATGTAAAATTCGAGTGGTGAGATGAATGACTTAACATTTAGGAAAGGAAAAAATGGAATTATTTGACTTACTCTTCCTTGCCATGACATCTAGGCGTAATGAAGGATGGATAAGGTAATCAGGAAGAAAGAGAAAAGGGAGGCAAGTAATAAAGATAAAGGGGAGAAGATTAAATAAAGATTTTGAGGGGAATAAAAAAAATTTATTCAGGGAAGAACATAGGTTAATTAACCCTTGGATATCCGAATAAAAGATATCAGTGGAGAGATGCTGTCTGAATTGAGTAGTGTCCAAGTTGGAGGAGTGAGAAATGTTTCCTAAATGACGAGGTTAGATCAGAGGCAGAAGTAGATGATGATGCTAGAGTGCAAAGGGTTAGTGCAGGGTTGGAAATACTTGTGAAAGTGACTGTTGAGGACATAAAGAGGTCCGTTAAGAGGCTAAGAACAGAGAGTTACCAGGAGTCGATGGGCTACTAAGTGGAATGCTGCAAGTACAATAGCGATACTGTGACTGAGTAACTGACCGGGGTTTGTAAGGTATGTCTGGATGAGGGAAAGGTTCTGAAGGAATGGGGGTGGTAATCGATGTTCTACTATTCAAAGGTAAAGGTGATTGAGGCGACTAAGAACTTAAGTTGTGTAACATTACTATGTATACCAGAGAACATGAGTGGTAGCATTTTAAATAAGAATGTAAGACAGATGACAGGACTAATAGGGTAAGAACAGTGATGGTTCGGGCAGAGAAGAGAGGGTCTTTATTGTCAAATAGTTATGTGAGAAGCTTGAAAATAAAATAAAAACCTGAATATGATCTTCATGAAGCTAAAAAGGCTTATGATAGGATTATAGAGAGGGTGTTTGGAGGATGTTGAGAATTGATGGCATAAATGGTGAGCTCTTAGTTATTAAAAGCTTTTGGTGATGAATTTTAAGTTAGAGTGAGAGGGCGGCCGAGTGATTGGCTTGATGTGAAAGTGTTTCTGAGATAAAGGTATACTTGGTATTTTTATGCCTGGAGCTATGCATGAAGCCAGGTAAAGGACAATAGCTGTAGAAACAAAGTTGAAGAAGACGAAAGTAGTCAGAAATGAAATGCAGAATGGTTGATATTTACAGATGATGCAGTACTGATTGTGGATAGTGAATGGGAATTATGTACTAATAAATGAGTTGGAAAGTGCTTGCAAGAGGAGAAAGTCGAGAGCAAATTAGACCAAAGGGTATGGGTAAGAGGGTGAATGAGAGCCATGAAGATGGAGCGGTGACTATTAATACAGATGATGGTGATTGATTTGTATTCGTATTTGAGAGGAAATATGAGGATGATGGTAGAATGAGAGAAGAGGCACTGAAAACCTTACTATTCACGAGAATGTGTGGTAATGGCGAATGGATCCGATTTACTACGTGGGGAATCACTCATAATTCAGCAATTAAAGCATGAATATGACAGTAACCACTTCGGTCTTAGTCAATAGAGCCCCTTGTTAGGGAAGCAATGTTACTTCTTCCCTTTGCTAGAGATGTTGTGATAATGGGGCAAAGTCTCGAAACGTCGACAATAAAGCTATATTAATTTACCATATTACGTCTCCCTTGGCTCCTTGTACTTTATATATATTAATATATATATATATATATATATATATATAATATATATATATATATAATATTAACATATATTTATTATATGTTACGGACATAAATATAGATATATATATTATCTGTATTGAATTTTAAAAGTCGTATTCGCCAGCGTTTTATTACTTCCTGGTCACATCCTGTTGAGATGTTAATCTGTATCATTTGCCGATAATGAGGGAGAAGACGCTGGTTTTGAGGTTCTTAATGATATTAAAATGAAGTAAGTTGAAGTTTTCCGCTTGGCTGGTCGATATAATGCTTCTCCTTCGTCAGTGTGTTCTTAGTATTGAGGTGGATACGTATATAATGCATTGAATTTTTTGTATCTTTACTAGTTCTTTGGGGGCAAGGATGATGTAAGTTAAGTTAATTCTGTGAATTTATGTAGTTTTGTCATGATAGTATTTATAAAATTCATGATAATATTTAGTAGTCTCATTTTCGTTGAATTGTTATGTTGGAGGGGAGGGTATCATGACTGATTTATTTTCAGGAGTTCGTGTATCTTTGCCACTTTTTGCTTACTCGGGAAGTAAACCTACGAACTACTTTGTCGTTGTTGTTGTTGTTGTTGGGGGGTAATAAAGCCCTATGGAAAAGCCTAAAAAAAGTTCTGAAATCGGTGTTTCTATTTGAGTAAGATACAAGAATGATAGGATAGGATATTTATGCTTTGTTTATTAGAATGAAAATGTAAAAAATGAATAATTCGCATGTTAAGCAGTAAAGAACAATTTTTTTCTAATAAAATATAGCGTATTTACTCGAATTTTCGTTGGTGAAACAAGGCTTTATTTGATCTTAGATTTTAGCACGCGCTGCGAGTAAGCTGGAGGTCGGACCACGCCTTGTTGTAGTCCCATGGAGCTGTTCGTTTACTCGGGTATTCTGTGCGTCGGTTAGGTAAATATACATTATATCTGTTTTTATTGATATAAGATTGTGGACATTATTTTTTACATTTTTTTATACTATTATTTCTTAATGTTTTTTTAGATGATTTTTTTTATTAAGATAATGACAACTTACAGGTCATTCCTTCCTATTGGCTTTTAGATTTTATTTTCTGTGTTTACATCTTAGTTTGGTTTTGCCTTAGTTTTTTTCAGCCCTTTCCAGTTTTGGTACTTTCCTGAATTTGCATCCGGGTGGGGCCGGGGGGGGGGGGGGGGGGGGGGGGGGGGGATGGTTTTCCGTTTCTGTATCACTTCTGCTCCCTTTCAATTCGTAGCAGCCTTTGTACTCTATAGTTTTTTTTATATTATCTTTCATCCTTGCCATTGTTCTTTGTTCCTCTTATCTGCCATTCTATTATTCCATTGTCTTCTCTTTGTCTCCTTCATCTCACCCTTTCTTTCAGTTCCTTTGTGTTCACTTTATCTCCTCGTTTATTTTATCCTCTCTTCAAGCCATTTCTTCACTCTTTACTTTAGCTCCAACTCTCTCTTATCTTTCTCTCAATTCTTTGTTTCCACTTTATCGCCCCCTGTCTCTTATTCCTTTTAATTATTTCGACTCTTAATAAATCACCAATCCTCTCATATCTCTTCTTTCAGTTCTTTGTCATCATTCTTATCTCCTTCTGTCTCTTATTCCTTTCAATTGTTTCGTGTTTTATATCTCCAATCCACTCTTATCTTTTATTTAGATTTTCATTTTTCACTCTATCTCCTCTTGTCTCTTGTTCCTTTCAGTTATTCCGTTTTCTCTTTACCTCCTCCTGTCGCTTATCCTTTTACTATGTCTCCAATCGTCTCTTATCACCTTCACTTACTCTCAGTTCTTTGTCTTCACTCTTATTTCCGTTCTCTTGTCCCTTTCCGTTTTCCCTACTATATCTCCAGTCCTCTCGTATGTTTTCTTTCAATTCATTATCATCACTCTACCCTTTCCTGTCTTTTATCCTTTTCACTTGTTCCTTTTTCTCACTATATATCTCCCACCCTCTCACATCTCATTTCCAATTCTGTCTACATCTTTCATTTCTTTGTCTTCTTTATCTCCTCCTGTCTCTTATCACTTTCAGTTATTCCGTTTTCTATACTATATATCTCCAATCCTCTCATATCTTTTTTTTTTTTCTTTTGACTGTCTACTTTCTCTTATCCCATTCAGTTATTCTGTTTTCTCTACTACATCTTCAATTCTCTCACGTCTCATTTCCAAACCTGTCCTTTATGTTTAATTTCTTTATTTTCATTATCTCCCCCTTTCTCTCATCTATTGCATATCTCTAGTCCTCTCATATTTTTTTTTCTTGACTGTCTTCACTCTATCGCCTCCCTTCTTGTGGCGCCTTCTCCCATTCACGTGACGAAATCCTCTGGAATGCAACATCTGTTCATCGTGTCGGCCACAGTCGTCCTATATCCGCCCTTGAAAATCACATTCTGGAGTCGAGTATGGCAGAATTTTAGCGAGGATAGCCCACGCCAGAAAGATAATATTCGGGCGGTTAGATTTCTCCGCATCTTTTTGTTTTGGTTTATCGCGTCGACGAAGATGTGGGGGGGAAAGGAATGAGAGAGAGAGAGAGAGAGAGAGAGAGAAATCTGAAATTAGGAAGGAAGGTGGACAGTAGGGAATGTAGTTAAAGAATCAAATTAGGAAGGATGGTGGAAAGTAAGGAATGAAGTCAAAGAATCAATGAATTTGATGGAAATGGAAAAGTGGTTTGTATTGTTTGTAGATTTTTTTTGCTGGGTTGAGAGAGAGAGAGAGAGAGAGAGAGAGAGAGAGAGAGAGAGAGAGAGAGAGAGAGAGAGAGATCTGAAATTATGAAGGCAGGTGGAAAGTAGGAAATTGAGTTAAAGAATCTACAAATTTGGTGGAAATCGAAAACTGGTTTATATTGTATGTAGATTTTTTTTGCTGTGTTGAGAGAGAGAGAGAGAGAGAGAGAGAGAGAGAGAGAGAGAGAGAGAGAGAGAGAGGACTGGAAAAGTGTTGTGCAATTCTTAAGGGCTATCTTTTGAATGGTTCCATCCAGTTGATGTGGGGATCACCTCATCGAGGCCCTTTAGTTTTGATGATATATTTACATTTCGACGGAGCCACGAATACCCACGTCTAGGTATTCTCTCTCTTCTCTCTCTCTCTCTCTCTCTCTCTCTCTCTCTCTCTCTCTCAAATAACAGCTAGGTACCTGATACAATGCCTGGGTCAACAAAGGTATCCAGGATTTTAGGGTGGAATAGTTGTGCGTATTTATGCACCCGAGAGCAGAGACAGGCTTGGAAAAATTCTTTATTCTATGTTTTTAGGACTTTTTAAAAAAGGCCTGGATATTGTTTTATTTGTTTATTGTTTCCCCTAAAGACAGAGGAAAATAACAAGACTTGAACTGAAGTAGTGCCAAATTCAAAACTCAGAGTTGAACATTTATAGGTACGTGCATATTTTTGCATGTTCATAGTGCAATAAAAATTAATTCAGCAAACTTGTGTATTCAAGGAACATAGCCTCGTAGATATAGTAGATTCACTATTGGTGGTGTCCATGCAATACTAATAGAAACGTAATGTGAGTAAATAGTTGATACAAATTGTCATGCAAATTGGGGAAAGTTTGGGCTAGGGTCAAAACTGAAAGCACAATAACTGAGAGATTAATGGTCAGAGAAATTCGTTGTGGGACTTACTATATTATTGTTTGCAGCCAATTAGATTTGGAGTGGTCCTTACTCCCCCTACCTCCCCCCTCTACACTCCGCAACTCTCCAGTCCAGTGTACACAGTTGCCTATTGTGTACAGAAAAAGGTTTCTGTAATGCATAGTATTTTTCGTTATAGGTACGTTAGATTGAAACCACCTTGGTGCATGGTCAATAGGTAAGAGTTGATAGCCACGATTCTGTACAGTTTAGGTAAAATTTGTGCGTCATTGGTCGTGATATGATTGCCTTCAACGTATGCTTACATACCCTTGAAAAGTCAGCCTTCCATGGATTGCCTGTGATGTGATTAAAAGATGCTTTTGTCGTTGCTCTGTCGTAGCCTTGGACAAGAAATAGCTGCATCTAGAAAAGCTTCTTATAATGATTGTTAGCTTGGAGAATTCCAAACACAGTCCGACCTTCCTTACCAGCAAAACTTTTGTGTGCTCAAGTTGCTTCAGCCTTATGCTGGAAAAATGTTAATTGAGGTAGTCGAATCTTCTGAAGAATTTAACTCTTCTATTTTGCTGTTAGGAAATGTTTCAGATATTCAGCTTGTTTCTTGAGCATTATGAATCTTAATCGGATAGTTTAATATCCCTTGCCCCCTTTTTTTTATTCCATAGCCTAATTGAATTAAAGGCATTTCGTCTGATTGGGTACTTAGCTTTTACTCGCTCTTTCTACCATACCATGCAGTTTCTGTAACACATTGACTGAACCAGTGTTCTGTTAAGGTGTATGATCAGTTTTACTACTTGTAAGCAGCCACTTAATATTTTATGTTAAGTGATGATCAGCATTATGAGATTTGCTGGATTCAGGGAATTATTATTTTACGTATCACCCTTAGGCTGGAAAAGGTTAATGACTTCATATACTATTCCCTGATTTATGTCATCCTCCTTGAAGAGGAGGTTAACTGGTTTTCATTACCATCACCAAGATTAAAAATAATAAAAGTATAGGGTCACCCTAGTCCAGGATCAAATGCATCTGCTCTGGTAACATTTTTATTTCTTGTTAACATTGATAGTGAACTTCTTAAAATCAGGTACGTTGATAACAGCCTCTTCATAGGAAATATTAGATGTATATAGGTCTTTGGCGTTTAATTACCCAATACAGCAATTGGTCGAAAATGGCTACATGCCTTTTAGTCTTGGTGATGGTGTGTAGTTAAATTTAAAAGGACCTTCATATCGCTGGTTTTAACACACCCATAAACTACAACCACCACTAAACTACCCACACACCTACACACACACACACTAAAATATATATATCTATATATATATATATATATATATATATATATATATATATATATATATATAGATATATTATATATATGTATGTGTGTGTGTGCGTGCGTGTGCGTGTTAAAGTCAACTAAATATAGTTCCTTTTAAACTTAGCTACGCACCATCTCCAAGCCTACACTATATATATATATATATATATATATATATATATATATATATATATATATATATATATATATAATATATATATATATATATATATATATAATTTACATTTCTCTGTCCCTGTACAGACCGCACCTACAAATTCATACCTAGATTAATGACTGCATACAGACAAGCGCATTTACGGACAGATGGTCGCTTTTAAAGACCACCTTAAAACAAAGACTCATACGGCAGGGGGGCGTCGGAATGAGCGCCCAATATGGGAAAGGAGAGGAAGATAACCGTGGGTGGAATTGAGGTTCAAGTAGAAAAGAAGGATGGCCGAGCGCATACAACTGCATTTCTCCCAACAAAGGACACAAAAGGATGCTATATTTATAGTTGTTGTGGTCGTATTAATACTGATTATCCTTTTGTTGCTATTTTTGTGTCAGTAGTAGTATGAGTAAAGCTGCTTCTGTTAGTAGCGTGATTAACTGTAGTAGAAGTAAGAGTAGTGGTACTAGCGGCTAGTAGTGGAGGAGAACGGAGAAGAATAGGAAAATAAAGTCAAGAATATTAATTGACTACTTAAGACTAAGATGATCTAGATGCTGACTAGTAATGAGAATGAGGAGGAACAAGGCTGAAGGAAGAAGAGGAGCTGCGTGAGGGATGAGGAGAAGTGACTGAGAAGCTTGGGGAATGAGGAGGAGGAGGAGGAGGAGTTGTGTGCGTGTGTATGCTGGTAAACTGCGACCTTCAGTCATCTTGAGTTCACTTTCAGCTGAGCCTAAGGGAGAGGTTTACCCGGAGTTTGGAAGATCGGTAGGGGGAGGCTATTAGGGGAAGGGGGGGGGGGGTTAGGAGGAGATGGTTGTTCTTGGGAGACATGGGTAGTATGGAAAAATGAGAGGGAAGGGGGATCCTGGAACAGTAGGTTGTTGTGGAATAGGTGATGGGTTGGTGGTGTGCGATAGGAAGTAAGAAGCAGGTGGGGGGTTTTCATATTTCCTGGGGGTGGGGTGGGGGTGGGGGTTGTGGTCGGGGGTGGGGTGGAGGAGAGTCCCACCTATGACAGCACGTAGCTTTCGAGGTTAATTGGGTTACAAGAGGAACCTTTTAAAGGGCAAGATTAGGCTAGGTTAAGTATACATTGAGGTCACATACGGCTTGAGATAAGAGCCACGTCGAAAATGAGAAGGTGTATAGTGTGATCATTAGTAGCGTATGGATGAATTATCTGACGTTACGATAAAAGAAAAAAAATATAAATTGAAAGTAAATTAATATAAAAAGAGAATGCAAAGGCCCATTGGATACGTTATGTAAGGTCGGCTGTGCTGGGTCAAGTTAGCAACAAGGAAAAGTATCCAAAACTTACGTAAGATCAGTTCAGTTCGATATATATATATATCATATATTATATATATATATATATAATATATATATAGATATATAGTATATTATTTACAATATATATGTGTGTGTGTGTGTGTGTGTGTGTGTGTGTGTGTGTGTGTGTGTGTGTGTGTGTGTGTGTGTGTTTAGACTCGCATAATACGTTATAAACAAGAGGAAAGTACACCCATTTCTCTGTAGGGACCAAGGGTCACCAGATAGACCTTTTGAATTCACGTAAGACGTGGGTTTTTAATGTGCAGATGCCATTGAGGTCACGAGGGTTATCTGAATGTTCGGAAAAGAGTAAATGGACGTTGTTGTCATTCCTCTCATTGTCTCCCAAGGCAGCGAAACGGAAAAGACGACAGAGCGGTCTTTTGTGTTTGACTGAAGCCTCGCGGGAAAAAATGCATTTGTTTCATTAACGTGCCGAAAGACGTAGTAGGTGGTCTCTCAATTTCTAAAAGGGGGAGGAGGTTTGGGTTGGATGGCTGGATGCTGTGCTCCTCACCCTTTCAGATTCTTCTCCATGACTGGGCGAAGCAATGGTGTTGTTATTTATGGTTTCTTAAGCCTTTTAAGTGGCTTTATGATTGTGTTTTCGATTCGTGGGATACGCCACTGTCTCTGCATCATGCCTTTACACAGGCTTGGGAGTAAGTACCTGTGTTTTAGGATACACCGAATTACACTTACTTTTGTCATTTTATTTTCTTTAGGAGGTGTTTAGGATGGGCTAATTGGAACATTCCTTACTCTATTTTTCCTTGTTATTATTTTTTGTTTTGTCTAAGTTTTGTTTCTCAAATCCTTTGTTATTTTCCTCCGTTAGTTGATCTAGCAACTCTGGATGGCTTTTATTATCTTGCTGCTCTAGTTCCACCATGTCGACTGCTTCCAAAGTTAATTTAATGGGATTTTGAAAAGTTCTTTCCATCGTAAACTCTCATGTTTGTGTATATAACGGTGCTGCTAAACGTAATGTTCTAGATTTCTTCTGTAAATGCGGGTTTTATACTTTTAGTTCTCCCGCAGGGAAACTTTCATGACTGTTCGTGTTATGCTTCCAAAGTAAAGTTGATTTTTATGTCTGAAGCTTTTTGTTTCTTGAAGTTAATCCGTTGCAGCATTCCTCACTGGAGGGTTCTGCGAACCTACCTTTATCGCCGGAGAATTGCACGTGCATAGGGTACGGCTGTGTACTGTGAAGCAGTTTTATCTACATCTCCAAATGTGAAATGAAGCTACTGCTAACCTTAATAGAAATCTAGAACAGGTAAGTAGGTTATGTTCTCAGGTTGGTAGGAGGAGGCTCAACTGCAAAACTGAATGTATTGATCGGCTTATCGTGCACAGTGATCTCATTTGAATTGTTTAGCATTGGTAACACTTGTAAATTTTTTAGCCTTGCTACCCTTGAATCCTAGCTTTCTGTTCCATGTCACTTAAACATATGATGAAATACTGCAATACTGCTAGAATAGTGGGTATTGTCGCTTGACTTTCTAAATCTACTGAGAGGGTATGTGCTTCCAGTCTTTTGTTTTTCACCATTATTGAAATGTTCTGTCTTGGCGTGAACAGTTTCCTAGAATCTATAATCTATACAATTGCTAGATGCATTTAAACTAACTTCCATGAGTTCTATTTTGTACCAACTTTCTGCCAGGGCCACCAGTACTGAAAGTTTATTAAAGCGCCCTGAAAACTTACCTTTTACGATTCATACGCAGTCTTGATTAGTAGGTTGCCAGGGCGCGATAATGAGACTCGTTTTAGTGTTGACCTGTAGTGTGTACCTCTTGCTTTGGAAAACATGAGCAGTCATGCGCTCTTGGGGTATCATGTTGTCGTTAATCACATTATCTGAAAACTAGAAAACTAAAACGTTCTCCATCTTGATATCTTTTAATCCGATGCTCGTAAAAATATGTCTGGAAAGCACCACAGTTTCCTCTATTTTTTTGACGCTCATATTTAATCATATATTTACCAGGCTCTTGGTTTACCTTGTTATCTGCTTTCTCTTGTCACTTCTGAATGGTGTAAACAGTGGAAGTTTTTGTAGTTCATTGGTATCTCATAATTCTTTTCCATATCAGAGTGCGTTTATTTCGAATAATAATAATAATAATAATAATAATAATAATTAATAATTAATAACTAATAATAATAATAATATAGATTAATTATTATATATTATATATAAATATAATATATATCTAATATATAATATATATATATATATATACTATATAAGTATATATAGTATGTATGAATTGTTTGTCACATCACTGTGATTTTTTATATATAATCATTAAGCTACAGATGTCATTTCATACCTAATTGACGCTACCGACTGGGAATATTCCTGATGGGGAATGATCACCGAAGGGGAATTATAAGTGATAAATGGATCGGTACCGCCGGCGTTGAAATCACTTGATAGCTAAGTGGTTTGACTGTCGACTCGAGTCGCTGGAAGGTACTGTGTTGAGTGATCGAGACCCGGTTGTGAGATATTTGCAGCTTAATTATCATATATATATATATATATATATATATATATATATATATATATATACATATATATATATATATATATATATATATATATACTATATATATATATATATATATATATCAGTGCGAAAGTGGACCATGGAAACATTCTAAATTTATTATAATTATTTATTTCCTACATTTCGTAATAACTTTATTACATCATCAGGGAATCTTCATTATTTAACAGATTCCCTGATGATGTAATAAAGTTATTACAAGACGTATGAAATAAAGAATTATAATGAATTTAGAACGTTTTCATGGTCCACCTTCGCGCTGATGTGTCCTACTGACCGTCGCCTACCTCTGTCTTTATATATATATATAGATATATATATATATATATATATATATATATATATATATATATATATATATATATATATATATATATATATATAGTCTTTGGGCTTGTTCCCTGAAACATCCATTGTACCTGGGTGGGAACTGAGCAGTAAATTGGTTAACATATATATATATATATATATATATATATATATATATATATATATATATATATATATATATATATATATATATATATATATATACAGATATATATTTACATATACACATATACATACACATACGTAAATACATACTTACATACAAAACTGAATCACCGTTATTATCATTCACTAACCTCACGAACTAAATGTGGGTCCATCACATATTACTAACAGTAGGCTATCCAGGAGTTCAAGCAAACACCTCAGGCCAAACTCCTAAGTAGTTATTTTCAAATCAAGCCCTCATTTTCCGTCAATTGTGGAGGAGTATTCCTCCCAGGTAACTGTAACTGTCGTGGACTTTGCACAAGATTTATTTGTATTTTATGTCCAAGATAATTTGAGGTGGTGCTGAAAGGTCGTGTTATCAGAATTCATGTTTTAAAACTTCGTTTAAAATGATTTTTTGTTTTCATAATGATGTTTGACGTATGTTTGAAAGTACTATTTTATTAAAATAAAGCTAATTCCAGATACATTTATATATGTGTATATATATTTTTTATATATAGATTATGTATAATATATATATATATATATATATAATATATATATATATATATGTATGTATATATACATATATGTATATGTATGTATGTATTTATGTGTGTATACGTATACAATGAGTTAGTGTGTATGTAAACATGAAAGTAAGCATTTATTTTTACAACATAAGTGGAGGGAGAGAGAGAATTAAAGTTTCTACAAGTCTGAGTGATCTGATTTTTATTACAGAGTTAAAGTTACATGACAATACTCAGTAATGGGAAGAAAATCCATGGGGCAAATAATGAAATGTTGTAATAGAAAATGCTTAATAATTGCATGTGAAACTTGGTCTATCTTTTTCAAGTAAAAACAAAGCAGCAAATTCGACGTAAATAATTTGAATCATTCTTCGGTGACCGTCTTTTTTGTGCCCCTTCTCGTGGCCTAGTTAAGATTAGGTTTTGTCTTCGATTCTTAATATTTAGTATCATACTTTATTAAAGTTTTGTATATGGTTGGCAGTTATTATATATATATATATATATATCATATATATATATTTATATATATATATATATATATATATATATAATATTATATGTACATACGTAGATGTACAGGAGCACATACTCATATAGAAGCCATATTGGAGCAAAGGACAGGCGATCTTTTATATATCTTATGTATTCAGATGCCGACATTTCTTATCTCTCGATACATCTTCCAGGCTGAATTACATTGTAACTTCTCTATTTCATCTGGGAGATATATCAAGAGAAACGAAACGTCGGCATCTGAATAAATAGGATATATAAAAGAGCGCCTATCCTTTACTCTGCAATAAATAAAACCAAATTTTTAAATGCCAAGTCCTACTGAAAAGTGACCTCACATGGGTGCACCGGATGATATTCAATGTTCAGAGGTGTCAGTTATATTATAAATATATATATAATATATAATATATAATAAATATATTAGTATATATATATATATATATATAATATATATAATATATAGTATATATATATACTATATATATATATATATATAATATATATTACCCCAAACGGGTATTCCTCATTGATATTGTTTAGAGGTGTCAGTTATGTTGTATATTTAATATAATATAATAATATATATAATATTATTATATATTAATATATAAAATATATTATATAATTTTATATATATATACATATATATATATATATGTTATATTTATATATATAGTATATATATATTATATGTCTGTATGTAGTTGGGTATATGATATATATATATATATATATATTATATATATATATATATATATACTATATATATTATATATATAATAATATATATATACATACACCATTTTTGAGCGTTATTGGGGATGCCTGTTGACAGAAAGAGTGCCACGAAAATTTGAAATGAACAGGTCAAGAAGACTGTGAGGAATTAGGTTAAGTCAAAATGATCTGCCCATCGGGTGGGTATTGGTACGAAGTGGTGGGTGATTTAGAAAGGAGTCGGTGGAGGTTGTAAAGTAATTGCGAGTTCAGTAAAGGGTGTGGTGGGGGAAATGCGATATCAAATGGGCTGTTGGGTTGTTTGCGAAGGTTTGTAAACGAGATTAATCGTGAGAGAAAGGAGATTTTGGAGCAGTGGCAGCCCCCTTGCAAGCACTAATTAAATGTAGACCTGTTTAGGAAGGGGCGTAGGGGGAGAGAGGAAAGGTTTGCAAACGAAGGGAAAGAATAGGAGAGTGTGGTGGGGGGGGGGGGGGACGTGACTGTTAAAGGGGGAAAAAGGGGGAAGGAAGGGGGAGGGGGAGGGTGAAGACGTCCAGAGAGAACGTGGAGAATGATGGCGGGGGGGTGAAGAGGGAAGGGGTATAGGCGGTATGAGTGCACAGATCAAGAGTGCATGTACGGAGCGACCGCCGACTCTGAGCGCCACTCCGGGTTCACTCTCGCTTTCGTCCGGACGTGTTTGTTTGGTTCATAACGTCGGCAAAAGTGCAACTCTTCTTCTTCTTCTTACATTTAGTTTTTCGATGGTATTGCAAGTGTTCCGTGTGTCTGGAGAAGATTTCTAACCGTTGCGTTGCAAGAACTCCCACCAAAAATTAGGCTTTACATTTGGCACAGTTTCGAATCTCGTTTGGTTCTCTCCGTAGTTGGCTCCGACGTCCAAAATTACGTTTAAAGAAGAAGAAGCGACGTAAATACACGTCCAGATCACAAGTGAGTTTCTGCAACATATTGTCTATGCTTGTCTTTTGAGGGGTTTTTGCATGGGGAAAGGTCTTGGTGGAAGAATTATCTATCTTTCTGGTCAAAGATTGAAAGGTGAGATGTGTTTACAGTATGAATAAATATGAGCCAATATCAGTTTTATCTCCTGAATATAACAGAATCGTAAATTGTGTCCATCCTAATATAAATCAGTAGTTAAACAAAAATGATACCATACAAATGAGAACGGACGAAAGTATATTATCATTTTAAATTATAGTGTAGTTTATCGTTAGTAAATTTTTTTAATACATTTTCATAATGAAAGGGAATGTATTAGCTAGCAATTGAGGATCTAACCAGTTCTATCTGAATTATAAAGGAACAGCTGATCTTTATGAAAACTGAGAGAGAGAGAGAGAGAGAGAGAGAGAGACCGGAGAGAGAGAGAGAGAGAGAGAGAGAGAGAGAGAGAGATTTCAGTATTCGATGCTCCAGACTGTCTCTTCTCTGGGTCAGTTGCCGTGACCTCGATATGTATGATATTACTGAAGAATTGGATGTTTTCATGTTATTCTTAGCCAAGTGGGTGTGTTTTTTTTTCAACCAACATGTTTTTTCCAAGCGTAGTTTTGTTTTAGCTTTCAACCAATAAATTGGTGAAGGCTTTTTTTATTTTCTTTACTGTAAGGGAACTTGTGATTACAGAAAGAAGACTGGATGATTTGCGTGGTTGCCTCCTATGTTTTTGTCATAAAAACAAATACGACGATTGGTGACGGTATTATATTCACTTTTAAATGATTGAAATTATTTCGTGTCCTCCAGATTCATAGTAGGCATATTTGTAATCATCTGGCAATGTGGTCCCTCTGACGTGTAGTTATTGTGAGAATTTTGATAATATGAATGAGCTGTTCCCATTAATATACTTCTGTTTTCTACGTATTTTTCCTTACCACTCCTTTATCTTATCAAAATATTCCTCTCCTTTCTTCCTTTCTCGCGTAGAAATATTGCTCTCTCTCTCTCTCTCTCTCTCTCTCTCTCTCTCTCTCTCTCTGTGGTGTTGTTGTGGTTTGTGTGTGGTGTGGTGTGTGTGTACCTGGGTTTATTGTCGTCGAATTTTTTATGACAGTTAGTGTACTTTGCATTTAAATATGGATTAATTGATGAATAATAATATCTGTGATGTAAAAGTTTATATTTGAATGAACAAACCGAAAGTATGATAGAAGCAGAGAGAGAGAGAGAGAGAGAGAGAGAGAGAGAGAGAGAAGAGAGATATGGATCAATTGTTGAATAGTATCTGTGATTTAAAAGTTTACATTTGAATGAGCAAACCGAAAATATGATAGAAACTGAGAGAGAGAGAGAGAGAGAGAGAGAGAGAGAGAGAGAGAGAGAGAAAAGAGGAGAGAGGAGAGAGAGAGGGAGAGGTTAGTTTTCTGAAAGCCGCGGTAACCTTGACAGCTTTTAAATAACTGTAACACATCTTGCTACTTGAGATTCGCCGGCTTGGAGCCCCGAGGCCCACTGTTGCGTTGCTTATAATCGAGCCGGGTCCTGTTCAGCCGATGATTTACATTTACAAGGAGCCTGGAGGTTCTGACGGCTTTGGTTTTTCATTCACTGGTTCATTCACTCTCATTTCCCCACCCCCCACCGTGGTCCTTGGTCTCTCGGTCTCTAGTTTGCCGGCATTGAAGATAAGGTCCTCCACCACTTCCAGTCTGGTCTAATTTGGGTCGAACGTCTAAACTCGATTGTTATGAGGAGTCACTTAAAATCTTAGGTTTAAGGTTTTCCGACGATGGTCATTGCCCTGATTAATTTTCATGATAATGTCAGGCGCGCCTCTCTCTCTCTCTCTCTCTCTCTCTCTCTCTCTCTCTCTCTCTCTCTCTCTCTCTCAGAGCTTACATGCACTCGGAATCATGTTTTTGTTAATCAGAAGTAGAACATAAAACCGCTCCTCCTGGAGATAACCCTAATTGCTACTGGTGCTACTGCAGCGAACTATCATCCAGGGTAACATAAACACACATCATGGCGGCCTTCCAAGCCTAACGTGACCTGGGGCCAGGTTTACTCACTTGCTGCAGTCTCCCAAATAGTTATTTAATCGGGTCGAGTTTTTTTAATTGCTCTGATGCCGAGGAGATACTCAAGTTGATGAAGCGAAATCTAGTCTTCTTGCTCTTGGGCCTGAGATTTTTCTAAATTGAAATGTTATTTTGTTCTACAGAAGAGCGATGAAAGAAATATATTAATGGTTATTTTAACTTCATATTTGTTTCTGGTCGTAACTTATAGCAGTGGCAGAGCTCTATTAGCTCGTTTGTGGTGCCTTAGTTTCAAAAAGAACATATATTTCCAATTTTTTTTAATGTAATGAAGAACAGCCACTTTTTCTCCAGTGTGAATTAAACGTGCAAGAAAGTGAATCTGTAAAACCAGATATTATAAAAAAAAAAAAAAAAAAAACCTAGGTTATTTGTGCCTGTTATTGGAAACTGGCATTTTGGACATCGCCGGCACGAATGACCTCGAAATATTTCGCCGTTGCTGTCAGACTTCCAATGTATAATGTAATCTAGAGTTCTGCGTAACCTCCTTCAAACAAGTGCTTTGATTTGGACTGATAATGGGTTGATGGGTAACATTTCGGCAACGCTTGTGTGCTCCAAAACGTCTTTCACAAACCTGCTTATGTATTCAGTTTATGGAATGTCTAATACCTCTCTCTCTCTCTCTCTCTCTCTCTCTCTCTCTCTCTCTCTCTCTCTCTCTCTCTCTCTCTCTCCTTCAGGTTACTTAAACTACCGTAGAGGCATTTGCTTGCCTTATTTATACGGTAAGTAATTCTCTCTCTCTCTCTCTCTCTCTCTCTCTCTTCTCTCTCTCTCTCTCTCGTTGTATGTTGTAATGAATTAAGAGATAACTCAAGCAATTAATGCATTCATATAACATTCTCTCTCTCTCTCCTCTCTCTCTCTCTCTCTCTCTCTCTCTCTCTCTCTCTCTCTTGCTGTATTGGATTAAAAGAGAGAACTCAAGAATTAAGTGCACTTATTTAACATCCTCTCTCTCTCTCTCTCTCTCTCTCTCTCTCTCTGTCGAGGTTGAGTTCCTCCAATACCTCATTTCCCTTTTATGACATCTATCACTAAGCACCCAGAGGAATGGACCAAAGCACTCGGCTTATCCCCCTGAAGTATTAGTTGATCGTAGAAACAGAGAACACGAAGTTCCAAAAATTGCAGTCGTCTGAATAGACAATCGACGGGGGAGACCGATCGAGGATAGGATAGGAGGATGTGACATGGTTATTTTCGCTCGAGATAGGACTTGGATAACTACTTGTAGCACCGTTGAAGTTACCGATGTCGTTTTTTTTTCCAACGAATTTTCTTATTGCCCTTCTCGCTTTTATTCTACCTTTCTATACATTTCCTATAAAAATAGACATTCAGAAAATGTTTCTCCCAGTCTTCTTGCTTGCTCACTGTTACCTTGCAGCTGTTTTTATTCATTCTGGTTTCTTAGCAAAAATAAGAAGGAATCATTTAAGAATGACTTGGCAGTATAGATTTTTTTGTCCCAAAAAATGCTTTCCTCAAAAATTGATTTGAACTTGTCTTATAAATCGGAAACCTTATCTGGTACCCCACCCAGGTGGTTGATGACCTATTTCCACTGTTATTAGAACTCCGTGCCCACAGCACTGACTGCCCATTAACTCTCTCTCTCTCTCTCTCTCTCTCTCTCTCTCTCTCTCTCTCTCTCTCTCTCTCTCTCTCTCAGGGAACGAGGCTTATTCATTCGATCTTGAATTTCCTGTTTTAAGTTCAAGTACGAGGTCTTGCCTGCCATTGTTTAATTCTGATCGAAGCGTCATTGTATTTAATTTCTTCCTCGTGATTATTTTTTTTAAGGCGATGAGGTATTGATGATACTCGATTCAGCGCCTTTTTTTATCGAGTCATCTTTTGGTCTTGCTCACTTCTGTGTTTTTTTAGAGGAAAATACTTTTTATATAGTTCGATCGATACCCAGGTCTGATTTTTACATCGTGCGTATAATTTTTGGCCATGTGCATTGGTTCACAATCTTGCTATTTAATCTTCAACTTTTATTTCTTTTTTTTTTTTTTTACTCCATTCCTCCTTTTCAAGGTTTAGTTTGCTCCGGTGTTAAACGAGAGTGTACGAGCCATGTTTGGACCTGCCCTTCACTAGAACTGGCAAGGCATACAGTTGCAGGATTGAAAAACTGAAAAAAAGGAGAAAATCGGCAAGCGCAAGAGATCGCGTTGATGAATTGTTTATATATGAACTGAAGTACCATGTTGAAAAATATTTGCAGCGTTCCATATACAGAAACTCTTTGAGACGAAAAAAATTGCTTCAAGCAGTTCATGTATTCCTGCACGAGATGTTTCTCGCCGGTGTTCTTAACCTTAAAAAAAGACCAGTGACTTGCAAACACGGGCGAGGTATTGCTAGCATTCTTTGAACATGTTCAGTTCCTACACTGCTGCAGCATTTTCCCTCTTGGTCTTAAAGTTGGCATTTCGGCTTCTCTTTCTCTCTCTCTCTTTCTCTCTGATCCACCTCCTCCACACCCTCCTCCATGAATCCGGAGCTTGGGAACAACCGTGTTGTTGGTCAGAGCCGTGCTTGGCGATGCTGGTGTGTGAGGTGTTCCTAAAGGGCACAAGTCTCTTATTTGGTTCAAGTCCAATGTCTGGCATTAACGTCTGTCCTCCGTCTAGCCACTGGGAATGAAAAAGGATACCTCCTTCTTTTCCCGTTTGCGCCACATTTGGCACGGACAGCCGAGAGGGCTTCCAAGTTGCCAAGAGATCCTATTCTCCTCTTCTTTTTTTTCTTTTATTTATATATTCTGTTTTCCCTCCTCTTGAGTCGACGACCTCGTCCTTCTCCTGGTGGGGAGTTGCGGGCGAATGTCATCCTTGCCACCTTTCCCTCCTCGTGCCCCATTGTCTCATTTCTTTGACTTGATATTATTTTTTTTTTCGTCTCCCTCTCTCGCAACCTCAGTGCCGTGTGTGAGAAGTATTTGAAAAATATATTTTGCTTATGCGTTTCTGTACGTCCATGTTATCTTGGACGAATTATTGAAACGATTTAACACTGCCAAAATAAAAACGCATATGTGAGATATATACACACACGTGTACATATATCTTATCTTTATCTCCCAGTGTTAGGGAAAGTAAGGATTATTTGAAAAAAATATCTATTGCTTCTTCGTTTCTTTATGTTATTACGGACGAATGGCTGAAACGGTGCCACACTGCATAAGAAAAAGCGCACATTTTATATAAATTTATACATGTAGTATACAAGTTTCATCTATCTATATAATTTACATATGCATATACACTCATGCATGCCAAATATATAAATATTATTATATATACATAATATATATATATATATAAATATATAGATATATCATATATATATATATATATATATATATATATATATTTATATGTATATATATATATATATATTATATAATATAAATATATAATATATTTTTTAAAAAATATATATATAATATATTAATACTATATATTATATATAAGAAGCGGCACTACCTTCTTTTATATTCACTTTGCATGGAAATTGCGGATTCTCGCCGTGTTCTGTGGTCAGTAATGGCACAATGGGAGGGTTAATTACAATCTTTTTTTCCATACTTAACGTGGCTTCATGCGGATGACTCTGCAAGTTTTCTTTGGGAGATTTTTGCATCCAGTAGTCTATTATTTTCTCTTTCTGGTGGGGAATCTCTCTCTCTCTCTCTCCTCTCTCTCTCTCTCTCTCACACACACAAATAATATTTCTCCCTTTCCTTCTGTATCATTTTTCTTTTCATATTCCATTTATTTTTGTAATTTATTGAGGGATTATACGCACTCATGTTTATTCTTATATTTATGGCTTTTTCTGTGTTGCGCTGTTTCCGTTACGTTTATATCTTTTGCACTCTAAGCATTTACATCTAATAGAAACAGACTCTCAAGAGCTCTCAGAAATCAACTTATATCTATATAATATCATACATGCTTGCATTTGTATATTTTCTGGTAACCGTTCCAAAATCTGAAAGGCAACCCACCATCAATTTGGCATTCCGAGGCGCGTGGACTTTCGAAGTCAAATTGCCATAATGAATTTAATGGAAGGGTGATAAGGATTTATATCAGGTTGGATGTCGACATTTATCTTCTGATTATAGATCACGGCTTATGTAACGTCCCCGTAATTGCCTTTTCTTTGGCATGGATCCAGGGGGTGGAAGATGATTGGGAAAGGTATGAAGGGGGGTGTATTTTTGATCGCGTTAGAAACGGCTTGCGTTCTGTTATGGCTTTTTGATTTCATACTATAGCTTGCCCTTTTTTTCCGGGATAACCAAAAGGCGCTGATAAGTAATAAGATTTATTTAGTGGATTTTATAACTATAGATGATTTTCGTCTCTTTAATTATAAGGATGGTTTATGGAAAGTTATGCCAACATTTATGTCTTTCGGTTTTTTAGAGCAATTTTTTTATTAGGGTAATCAGCGATTTATGTCTGATGTAGGAATTTTTGTTTTATAATTCTCCTTCAGAAGTAAGTTTACTGCTATTCATGGCGTTTATTAAACGTAGTGTTAATAACACGAAAGCAAACGTGAACGAGAAAATAATAGCTGTTCACCCGCTTTAACCACCGGCAAAGTAACGGCATATAAACCAGAATATTTCCCCGAATGAAAGTTAATTCCCGCATTTTGCAAAATGCACAGACCGCATCTTACGTAGTCGCCCGAGGGCTTTCTTAAGATAAACCGCGTCTTTTACCGGATCGGTGAGTCATCTGGCCGGGAACCATATCTGCAGCTATACACGCGGCGCTGCGCAAGTTGTGGTTACAACGTCGGATGAGGTACTGACCGGGGAGCAATTGTTAGGATGATGTGTATATGTGTACTCCGATGGCGGTTCTTTTGTTGCTTTGGAGAGAGAGAGAGAGAGAGAGAGAGAGAGAGAGAGAGAGAGAGAGAGAGAGAGAGAGAGAGAGAGAATGTTACTTTGTGGTTCCAGTCACAGTGGTGAAAGAAGTGCAAGATCTGTCTTTTGCGTTAGCGTAGTCTCAGCTCGGAAGGAATGAAAAGAAATCGTCTGTTCGCGTGCGACTAGGGGTGCTTATATTTTTATATACTCTGAATGAGAAAGCTTTATGTATGTATGAATATTTGAGCATGTGATTGGGAGTCTTTGATCTAGAACTTGTGGGGATGTAAAGACTTTAAATGGGGTTATTGTGGGTGATTATTCAACTCTTTAATTCTTTGATTTTTTCGTTACATTTAACAAACGGCAGCGTCTCTATTGTCATGTAACAGTTTATGAATCTTATGTTGTTGGAGAAAAAATAAGTTTTTAGTGTCTGTTTTGTGATGTGTTATTTTTCTCATACCTGTAGTTAGCATAGTAGTGCTACCCTTTCTTCAACAGTTGGCGCTTTGCGTTTTGTAAAGGCATTTGGTTTAGATGCACTGTTGCTTTGTTGTTTCAAGTGACATGTTGAAACTGTTGTTTTTCTGGAAGCATGTTTCCACCTGTGTTCGTGGCATATGTTGTTGCTTCAGTGTTGATTACATTTACCCGGTCTTCTTACTTAATTAAGAACAGTTTGGTGTTATATCTTCAAGGATGGAACGCACTTGTCTATCATTAGACAGTGAAGTTTTGAATAGAAGCTATTTCCTCGGTATTTATTACATGAGATTTTGGTCATATATGATTCTCAAGGTCAATCTCTAACGTTTTTCCGAAGGGGACTTCAGGTTTTGTAAGAATCGATTTTGAGGAGAACTTTCATTTTTCAGTCTTCCTTTTAGTAACAACTGCAGTTGTTCGTTGATAGTAGTAGTATTGTGCTTGACGCTAAAACGTAGTATGCAGATGTTTCTTATGTGCTCATGTGCTACAGTAGAGGTTATTGTATTATTTCCTTTTTATGCTTAAGGGAGGGAAAATTCATTTATTCTACCTTTTGCGAAGTGAGATATCTTTGCTTCTTGGAAAGAATTATGACTTCAAAGTGAAGCAATTTAATTTTTTTATAGAAAAACCAGTGGCAATGAGCAAATTTCGTTCAATATGCTAAACGTATACCTATACCTACTCGCATTCGTATAGATGATCATATTCTCCCAAGGGAATGAAATATTAGAAAATGTAATTTAAACAAATGACAATCAGAGATATTCTCAAGCCCTTGAGCCTTTCCACATTCGTGTAGACGCCGAAATATGGAGCAAACCACGAAACCACGAACTGGACAGCTGAACATTATACACACACACACACACACACACACACACACACACACACACACACATATATATATATATATATATATATATGTATATAGAATATAGATATATAATATATATTATCATATATATATATAATATATATATTCTGCGTTTGGTTATAATTTTTCTCTTATGCAGTTTCTATTGAAATTAAAGGCATTGTTCTCAGCTACTATTATTTTAGATGAAAAAGATATCTGCGGGCAATGGTATTCACCTCAATAGAAATTATATATATATATATATATATATATATATATATATATATATATATATATATATATATAGATATATAGTATATGTATATATATAGTATATATATATATATATATATTATATATATATATGTATAAAGGTAGATTGATTGATAGATAATTCATATCACGACGTGAATATATAAGGTAGCCAAAGCAGAGAAATATGACCTTCTTGTTGTGATCTGAAGATATCGAAAAATAGAAGAGAATATTTTGGAGTTGTCTTTGAGATACAGTTATATCGAGGTAGCCTAAGGACTTATTTTGACCTTTTGCCTTTTGAGATATTATACCTTTGAGGTCATTTTCTGACATTTGGACACGTCAGGGTCAGTTACTTGTAATTTCATTGGCGAAGTCTGTGGTGCGTGAAGTTGCTTTTTTGTTTACTTAATTTGATAGATATCACACAACAGGTTTGATGAATATAATGCATCACGCTTTGAACCAATTTGGCTGGTTCGCTGGTATAGTGGTTAGTGTCGTGGAGTGCCACTCAGATGTAACGGGTTCGCGTCTCTCCCAGGGCAATGAAAAATCCCTGGATCTGTATCATGATCAGTTACTGGCGCAGTGTGGGGTCGGCGGAGGGAAGTTTAAACCAGCATTTATTGGAAGCTTGAATTTCAAGTCAATGGCCTCTGTGTGTTTGTACCATGAGAATAGGTTTCATCTACTGATATAATGATAGTAATAATAATACTTATTATATGAGATTTTATCGCAAATTCCACATGTGAATTGTGGGCCAACCATTTGAAGGTTCATGGATGGAAATTTAAGAAGGTTTTCATGGTGGTTACGTTTCTCTCTTCTCTCTCTCTCTCTCTCTCTCTCTCTCAACCATTTTCAGTGTAGACTGTGAATGCCGAGGTCTTGTAATAATACCATGCCAGTTGGGACACTCTACGTATGTTTGCATTAATGTTCCCCAGAGCTTTTTTTTTCTTATTTTTTTTTTTTTAGATATCTGGTTTGTCTCACTCGAAGAAAATAACTGTTTAATGATCGATGTATACAGAAGATAACCATTGAGGCCCATCGCTTGAGGATACAGTTGGCAACAATAAATAAGATAATGATAGTCCCCCAAGCAAAATAGATAACGCGATTAAAAGCCCAAGGACTAAATTTCAACACACAATTTGATCACAGAAGGAGACGAGGAGAAGCTCTGGTAATAAACCTGGGCTTTGGGCTTCAGGAGGTCGAGTAATTCCTAAACATATCCTTTGGGGCCCAGGGGGCCGAGCCTGTTTCCACCTAACGTGCAATTATGTTAATTGTGTAAAGTATAGAGTTCCCCCGTTCTGGTGTAACGTCCTCGGAGAAATAGAAATACGTTTGTATGTATTTGTACCAGTGCACTATACACATACTCTCTCTCTCTCTTCCTCTCTCTCTCTCTCTCATATATGTATAGTATATATATATATATATATATATATATATATATATATATATATATATATATATATATATGTGTGTGTGTGTGTGTGTGTGTGTGTGTGTGTGTATGTGTGCATGTGTGTATTTTATATAAAAATATTGTGTGTATATACAGCTGGTAAGAAAGGAAACGTTGGACGCAATGAGCTATGTTCAATTAGAATTAGAAACGTTATTGCTCTTATTTTGTTAATTAGAAATCATTTTATCATAGCCGTTGCTTTTTAGGCTTGTGTGACACATTTCGTTCCAATATGCTTTAGGTTTTTATAAGCTTTACAAGTCTGTAACGAAATACCTACCATTTGTACAGATATTATTATCATTTGGGTGCGAATGAGATATAGTTGTTACCTAATGCAGATTAAGTTTATCAAATATTGATTTTAGTTTTACGACTTGGTTCTCTACGCATGAGCTAGAGATATCGTGTTTATCTCTTTAATTATATTACTTTCAGTCATTAGTCGATTTGAGATATTAGTTAATGTTTTAGTTAATGTATTTCTATATTAGTTTGTCGTATGCCTATTCGTATGTAGTACAAGAAGTAAATATTCTTCTTTATACTTTTACCTAGGGGGAAAGGGGTTGGACATATACCTCAATGACCTTCCTTTTTTTGTGTTTTATTTTTTTTTCATTTTAGAGAGTCATATACCCCAATAGCCTGAAGGAAACGAGCTTAGCGGTAGCCGTGCCTACCTTAGCCTCAGCTCCTTCACCGGCAGTCAGTAATTAGAGTAACGGACTGTTATGCTAATGTTTATAAGGTCGCGTTCACTTCCAGCCGATTATATTTCATGGCCCCCACGGCAACGTTCCTTTTCGTCTTATAGAAAAAATAAGGTACTCGGTTTACTTCATAGGCCTAATTGTGGCCATTTTTTCTACCATTATGATGGGAGCTAGGCCTAAGCGTATTCCGTTTTTCTGAGCCTACTGCCTTTTGTTTTGTAATTTTCTTTATATTTTAGTAGTTTTTCGGAAAGAAGGTGTAAATATATTCTTTATAACGCTTAATATGATGTCTTTTTTTTTTAAGGGATTGATGGAATAGTAGAAATATTTTTTTTATATTTGTAGTCTGATGTTGTGTTCTGTAATTTTCTTAGTAAACAGTCGTTGCTGGGAGCTCGTACTCCAAAGGCCAAGGCAGGCTCCTGATGCTTTAACCCTCAGGCCAGATCCTTCCAGGCGTTGGTGTGGAAATGACCAGATAATTGAGATTGCTGGAAATGAAAATTTAGCTTCTCTTATTCATTTTTTTTTTTTCTGTACACAGGCCATTTACCTCTTGAATTGTTTAGCACAGTCCGCTGTCCGCTTAAAATGTGTGTATATATATATATATATATATATATATATATATATATATATATATATATATATATATATATATATATGTGTGTGTGTGTGTGTGTGTGTGTATATAAATGTGTGTATGTATGTTAAATTGTATGTTTATTGTATACTTGTTTTAATAAGCGCACATGATATGTCTTATCGGCATATGCTATGCCACGTAACACTCTTGTGATGATTGCCTTCTCCCTCCCTCCCCCCTCCCTTGATGTACCAGCAGTCACTCCTTCCCACAATTAGGTAACTGGCATTCCATTCTGATGTCCCTACCGATGGAATTTTGCGTAGTTTCTCCCAGTTTGAAATGTTACCCATGAAGGAATTTCTATTTTGCATTCAGCCGGAGAGATAACAAGCAATCAGTCAGCGCCCATCTCCTCTTCAGACCCTTTCTCTGTGAGAACTTCTTGTTGCTTCTTGCCTCCTTTCTTCAGAGAACTGGCAATCACTCGGGCAAAATCAATCAGCGCCACTTCGTTTTTGAAATTCTAATCTGGTGGAATTTCACGTCTCCTTCTTTTTCTTATGGCCAGAGAAATGTCATCCAATCAATCAGCTCCAAGCGTCCGTCAGAGTCCCTCGTCACTTGAGAGAATTTCTGAACCGGAGGAGTTCCGGGAGCTTGTGACCGTTGAGGAATCTGTCGTTTCATCCCTAGGAACGAAGACTTATATGCAGGAGGCAGTCACTTACGAGATATGACCCCTTCCTCCCTTGCTCTTGCTCTTGCCCTCATAGGGTCGCAGTGACTGGTGGAGCGAACTACAACTAATTGTTAACCGGTTTCTCGTTATCTTTACTCTCCAGCAGAAGGAAGATGAATGCCCATTTCCTCACGTTTATTATTTTTTGGTAGGGGGGAGGTGGGGGCTAACTTTCAATTACTGGAATGTTTCGTAATGGCTTCTCTCTCTCTTCTTTTATATTTTTAGGCTTATGCATAAATATATACTTAGTTACGTAATTTCATGCGTGATGTTTATATAAGTAGATGTAAATTTTTTTTTTCTTGCGTGGAGTTTTGATTTGAGGGACGTGCAATCGTGAGGGAAAGAGGAAATGATGTATCGTAGTGTTTACTGTCACAGGCTGTGATGGACGAGGAATTTAACAAGTTATAAATATTCGCCTTTTAACTCCTCCCATACCCTTAATGTATTGTGATAGATCCGCCCGTGCGTCAATGAATCTTTTATATTGTGAGGTTGCTTTCAAATGCTACATTTTTCTCTTTGTTTGAAGGTTACGTTTACATATTAGAGAAACTATTCTTCAATTTATTAGTGCATGGGATCATTTGGTTGTTGTATTTACATCGTATAGAATATAGAAGGTGAATATGAAGTGTATTTCAGGTCTTCCCGGATACTACCCTTTATTATGTGTTGTTATTCACTTGAAAGCACTGTATTCCTTACTGGCAGTTGTTATGGCGAATTATTTAACATGTATATTTTACACAGTAATATAGTTTGCTATATAACTGTGGATTTTTATTACACAAAATGTTCATTTGAAAACATAACATTACTTTGTGGTATTTGTCATGAAGAATTGTTTAACATTTATATATATATATATATATATATATATATATATATATATATATATATATATATATATATTGTTGTACATCATAATATACTTTGCTATATTATTGGGGATTTTCATCACGCAGATATATTTTTTTCTTTTTACGCAGATATACTTTTTCTTTTTATCAAACGCATTGTTTACCTTGAACAAAAATATAGGCTTGGCTCTTTCAGCCTGGGGCCACTTTTCAAAATAACTACGAACCCTCGGGGAAGCACTACTACTTCCATTTGCTCCATATTCGACAATCAATCACCGAAGAAGACAAATCGTTGTGTTCGCCAACGCTGTGATTATCATCATTTTACCAAAGCAAATAGGCTCCAAGGCCTCCACGAGACCCCTTGGGGATTGATATATTACTCCCTGAACGGAACACCACCTCGTGGGCGTGGCGCCGCTTGTTCCTCTGGCGGTCATTAGCATTACATTCTGACCCGCACTCCTCACCCCCCCCCCCCCCGAGTTTCCCTTCTTGGAACTCATCACTTTATTATATACTTCGGGGGGAATAGTCTTGTGGCCAGGTCTCTTATTTATAGAAAACCGGTCACCTTCATGTTACGTCTGGATTGTGTTGTCACATGAGAGAGAGAGAGAGAGAGAGTCTTGGGAAAATTAGTTTGTCAGTGAACTCTTTTCTGTGAGAAAACATTGTAATGTAGCTTGGTTTCCTATCTATAGAATAAGTCTACTTTTCATTGCGTATTGTTTGTATTCTGATGTTAGATTACGCGCGCGCGCGCACACGCACACACACACACAATTTCGGGAAACTAGTTTGCCAGTGAGCTCTTTATGAGAGAACATTGTGATGTAGTCCAGTTCCTCATTTCTAGAATAAATCTATTTTTCATTGCGTATTGTTTGGATTCTGATGTCAGAAAGAGAGAAGAGAGAGAGAGAGAGAGAACGCAGAAACTGGGTCTTCCTAGAAAATCAGAGCGTTAGCCGTTGCCCAATCTTTGAAGGTCGAGTGGACGGACCTAAGAATCGTAATAACAACTGGGTTGTGTTATAAGAGGTGGGACTCCATCGCTGATGAGAACCCCTTCAGACAAGTGTTGTTTCTCACGCTCCGGTAGTTGATGTTCGGTAGTGATGGTTTTCCGCGTAATGATTCTCTTAACCACACACGAGCAAAAATAAGAAGTCTCTAAGTGCAGGGTGGACGCATTGCGTCTCCCAGTGACGCAATGCGTCAGTACAAGGCAGATACCTGGTTAGGTTGGTTGTACGTCTCGAGGACTGTCATTTTTGTAAGCCTGATGTGTGTACTCAGATTTGTTAATAAATATGATTTTGGTAGGTCTTTTGTCATTTGATGGCGATAGTATTTGTTTCCAGATGTTGATATTTGTAATAATATAATATAACTGTATCGTCATTTCATACATTGTGGTCGTAATTCTAGCGACAATCTGAATAAAATGAATTACGTGTAAGACAATGACGTTGGAATGAGAAATTATTTCACACGATAAAATGTAGTAGAAATATACCGTCACTAATCTCTTTCGGAAATAGTACCGAGTTGCATCATCGATTTCGAAAGGTATTTCAGAATTGGAAAGAATTTACAGGTGACATACCTGAGTGAAATTATTGTTTACCTTTACAGTTATGCTGAGAGCTCATAATCATAATGATTATTATACTAATACTGATGATAATTTTTAGGATATCTAGTCATCACCTGTGACACTTCAGAGTATGTTATACGATGAAAATATGTGATTTACGAATAATTTTATTCATTTAAAATGGGGGGACTTCTGGCTAAAGCAAGCAAGCCTCCCTCATTCATTGAAACCCGTAGAGGGGGTAGTGCCGTCATTGGACCTCATGCGGTGCACTGTAGGCGTTACTTAAGGTTTTTGCAGCGTGCTTTCGGCCCCTAGCTGCAACCACCTTTCGTTCTTATCACTGTACCTCCTTTCATATTCTCTTTCTTCATCTTATTTTCCACCCTCTCTTAACACTTGATTCATAGCGCAACTGCGAGGCTTTCCTCCTGTTACACCTTTCAAACCTTTTACTGTCAATTTCCATTTCAGCGCTGAATGACCTCATAGGTCTCAGTGCTTGGCCTTTGGCCTAAATTCTACATTCAACTCAACTCGACCCCATTCATTGAACGCCCCATTAGCGTAACGCTGTTTCCTTCTACAGAAACAACACTAAGTCTGTTTTTTTTTTTTTTTTTTTTTTTTTTTTTTTTTTTTTCATTTCATTCGTGATTTTTTGTTAAGAATATTTCCAAGGCCATCTTTTCGCTAATTTTTGCGAGTTGTAACGATTCTGACACATTTTCTTTGAAGTTTTGTTTACATTGTATAATTTCTAACTTCTACTTACCGATCTTCATGCCCACCCACTGTCTGCCTCGCCATTGGATGTTTGATTGTTTTCCTAGTATACTATGTTTGGTTCTTGTCCAATTACTTTTTATTTACTTTTAAATGCGCTCTGCTCTTATAAGATCATCCAAGAACATTAACCCTTCAATTGGTTTTCGTCCGATTATGGAAGCTTAGGTTGAGGGATATGTTTTGCACTGAAACTTCACCCTAAGTTGAGGGAAATGTTTTGCACTGAAATTTCACCCACGCCAGGCTTCGATAACTGCTTAGGAGAAACAGAGGCCTGATTTCTATGCTGCTGAATTTCACGGTGGGGTGAAATAAGCCCTTTATTCCTTAACAGGCGCGTAATATCTGAGGGAACGTTTGTGTGTAAAGTTTTTTTTTCCATCGTTTTGCTCAACGGTGCATCTAATTATCGCCTCTTTGTAATTATACCTGTGACGTAATTTCACTCGCTTTCTGTGTATGTGTTGTTATGCCATAACACGCCGCTATACTCTCACGGGTTTTCCTTCGACCATCTGCGACTCCGTAATTTCTCACATGGAGGAACAAGGAAAAAAAAGGAAGAATGGAATAAGTGGGACTATGAATACTGTGTCTCCTTTCTTCGCCTGTTCAGCATAAACGTGGAACCAGCTTGTGAATCGTATATATCCCTCCTGAATATAATATGCATTTGTTAAAGCAAATAATTACACAAACACAATTTTCCTTGAGGACGAAGAAACGAGACTCTCTCTCTCTCTCTCTCTCTCTCTCTCTCTCTCTCTCTCTCTCTCTCTCTCTCTCTCTCTCTCTTGGTTCGAGCGTATGCTATTATGGAAGGATTTTCTTTTGTAAACATGAATACTGTACACCCTTCTTCATGCATGAGTTGTACTCTGTCCATCTTTTTTTTTTTTTTTTTTCTTCTTCTTTTAAGGCTCACAGAAGTCGAAACTCGGAGACCTAATAGCATTACAGGGTTTACTGCACCGTAATGACTCATTCCGGGGGCAATAAAAGCAGGAGCAATTGCCATTTGGCTATTAAATAGATATAAAGAAAAACACTCATCCCACCGGCCCCCTTCGCCAGGCAGTGTAAATGACTTGGCGAATGAAGGAGAGACCGAGAGGGACCTGTTTATAATGGGAGTCTGCCTACGTGATGTCATTTAATGAATCTGGGAATATGAGGATCAACGGTGCTTTTATTTGCGTTTGGTTGAGGTTTATTTATTTATTTATTTTCTTTAAGTCGGACTTTATTTGAATCGTCAATTCTTTTAATTTCATCGACGTGACATACACTACCTTTTAGTAAATTGTTTTTGTCTTGGGTTAGTTTTTAGATGATCTGACGTGTAACTTGCACTAAGCTGCTTTGTTTATTTTATCTGCGTTATCGTAATCATGATCCTGTAAGCAGTATAAACAAAAACTTAAATAATATATGAAATATATTGAAAGATGAACTTTGCAGTGCACAGAAACTTTGGCCCAACAAAACAAGAGTATTAAGATTATAGGTAAGAATTAATGACATATTATATATATATATATAATATATAATATATATATATATATATATATATATATATATATATATATATATATATGAAAAAAGGAACTTCAAAAAACACCACGATAAAAGGGATTTTAAAAAATTCTGTTGTAATTTAATTCATCTGGACTCTTATTTGATACATTTTTCTTTTATCTTCATTATTACCTTGCTCACATAAGTATGTGGTTTGTTCGGGCCCCTTTTCAAAATAAACTCTCTCTCTCTCTCTCTCTCTCTCTCTCTCTCTCTCTCTCTCTCTCTCTCTCTCTCTCTCTCTCTCTCGTTGTTCTACGTCAGTAAAGGAAAATAAAAACTTGTCCTTTTTTTAGTACAAAAGAATTTCAATTATCTCTCTCTCTCTCTCTCTCTCTCTCTCTCTCTCTCTCTCTCTCTCTCTCTCTCTGCAAATTCATTTTCTTCCTATTTAAAATTGCGGATCTACCCGTTGATGAGTATTGGTGCCTGCCAGATTGCTCATGTTTTTGCAATTAGACATGCAGATTTTTGCGATAGAATTTGCATTTTAATTATGTCTGGAAAATTATTCTCCCACGAACGAAAGCGAAGAGAATGAGATTCCTCTTGCTTTATTTTCTTTAATTCTGCTTGCAAACTTTTCAGGGATTTCAGTTTGTTTTCCCCATTGGCGGTACTAATGCTACTATTATTGTCCTGATACCACTGATATTACTATGTAGTAGATTCACATCACCCGTGCATCTGATGTCTAGGCCAGTTCCTTACGACGCTCCTGATTAGCTGTTGATAAGTCAATCACAGGGGTGGAAACACTCAGTCTCTGTCGAGAGTTCACATAGGCAGGATGTATGTTCCACCTCGCCTGAGGTATACGTCTTTCAAAAGAGGAGAGATGGAACAAGCATTCATGCCTATTTTAACTCTCGAGAGACTGAGAGTTTCCAGCCATGCGATTGGCTCATCAACAGCCAGTCAGGAGCGTCGTAAGGGACTGGCCTAGACATCAGATGCACGGTTGATGTGACTACTATAGTACTGATATTTACCTCTTTTATTTCTTTGCTTTTTTTTTGTCATGCAATCACTTCATTTAAAGAAGAGCGAATTTTGGGAGCTTGATTACAACGGTAAACTATTTTCAGTATGGATATTTCATATGCCAAGCTTTTTTCTTGTTGTCGCCTCGTTGTTGAATTAATATGAAAGATAATTTTAACTCGTTGTTGAAATTGATATATACTTTGAATGAAGAAAATCAGAGCCTCTATTATTTGTATCAACATTATGTTACTGGATAAACAATGCCAAATTGTTTGGTACATGTTTTATCATATTAAGATAATGAAAGTCAGCGTCAATTTTATTATGCTATTTTATCAATATACAGTCATCAGCTTCAAAATACCTGAATTTGTCCTTTACAATGGAATTGAATGATATTCAGAGAACACTGTCAATAAATAATATAATAATATATATATATATTATATATATATATAGATATATATATATATATATATATATCTATAGATATATATATTATATATATATATCTATATATAGATATATATATATAATATATATTATATATATATATATATATATATAGATATGTATATATAGATATATATATATATATATTATATATATATATATATATATATATGATATATATATATATATATATATATATATATATATATATATATATATATATATATATATAGTATATAAGATTCAGCTACAATTGTCCTTTAATTCTAATCGCTCTACCTAGTGGGTTAAAGCCCGTTACTGTACAACCTGAATTCTCGGTCCCGTGGTTCGAGCCCATTAGCCGACGAATTTCTTATCAACAAAAAATTTCTCCTCGGTTAACAAATATGGAAAATAGATTAATTCCGAGGTAGAGCGATTTAGATATTAAAGGACATTTGTAGCTAAATGCGTGTATATGAATCACGGTGATGAGATCAAGTTCATATGTATAATATATATAATAATATATATATATATATATATATATATATATATATATATATATATATGTCCTTCGTAACATGAATATAGACAATACTCTCCATATTAAATATATATATATATATATATATATATATTATATATATATATATATATATATATATATATAAATATGTTTGTATGTATGTCTTCGTAAACATGATATAGAACAATACTCTCTCCATATTATATATATATATATATCTATATATACTATATATATATATATATATATATATATATTAATATGGGAGAGTATTGTCTATACACTCAGGCATTCTGAAGCTGGTGATTGCATGTTGGTAGAATAGCATAATAAAAAATGGACGCTGATTCTCACTAACTTAATATGATTATACACGCATCGAACAATTTGGCGCTGTGAGTTCAGTAAAATAATATTGGTAATAGAATAGAAACTTTTATTATATTAATTCAAAGTATATAATTTCTAGAACGAGTTATATTATCTTTCATGTTAATCCAACAAAAAAGGCGATAAAATCAGAAAAATAAGGGTTTTACAGATTGGAAATTAATATACAAATCTATATATATATATATAATATATATATATATATATATATATATACTATAAATATATATAAATATAATATTATATATATATATATATATATATATATAGTATACACGAACCTACATGTTACATACATAATTATGCGTGGTTGTATACATGCATACATACATATATGCGTGTGTGTGGTTCATGTGTGTGGTTCATGATGACACACGAAGGGAAATAATGGGCTGTTCCTACCTTTTTGCCTCGTGTGGTAAAGTACCGTTTTGATTTCTTCTTCCATTTTTATCAGACTGGAAATTAGTTTTGATTGCTGTGATCGCTTGGAGAATACTGCGGTCATTTGTGGTTTTATGTGGACGTAACTTTTTTTCTCTCTCTCTCTCTCTCTCTCTCTCATTGTCGAATGCTGCAAAGATGTTTTTTTTATGATATTCTCTTTAAATGTGTGGAAGTTAGCTTTTCGTATGTTTCTCATTCTAGTGTTTGATAAATGGCCTGGTTTTTTTGGACGATTTTTTTTTTTCAGTTTTCAGCAGTGCTGTTCAACTCAACATTTTTATTCATATCTGAAGTTTTTGCTCTCTCTCTCTCTCTCTCTCTCTCTCTCTCTCTCTCTCTCTCTCTATGTTTTTATTTGTATCTCTCGCTCGTTGTTGTAAAGGATTATAATCACTCGTCCATTTTTGGACAGAAGAGTTTCATGTTTATTTCTCCTCTCTCTTCCTATGTGGCTTGTTGTTTAAATCGAAGGAATATTTCCTATCTCTCTCTCTCTCTCTCTTCCTCTCCTCCCCTCCTCCTCCTCTCTCTCTCCTCTTGTGTGGGTGTGTGTGTGGTGTGTGGTGTATGTGTGTGGTGTTTTTACTCGGTAGTAAATGATTTATAAAAAACACATGCTTTTTTTTCGAACTAAGGATTTCAATTCTCTTCTCTCTCTCTCCTTCTCTCTTCTCTCTCTAACTCTCTCTCTTCTCTCTCTCTCTCTATGTTTATTTGAATCTAAGGAGTATTCAGGCTTTCTCTCTCCTCTGGATCTCTGTCTCATCTGTCTGTTGTCGTCTGTCTCTCTGCTGTTATTTGAATGTAAGGAATATTCACTCTCTCTCTCTCTCTCTTCTTCGTCCTCATCTCTCTCCTCCTCACTCTCTCTCTCGCTGTTGTTATTTGAAACTAAGAACATCCAGCTCTTTCTCTGACTCTCTCTGCTCTCTGCTGTTATTTGGATCTAAGGAATTATTTAGTCATCTCTCTCATCTCTTCCCTCTCGTCTCTCTCCCCTCTCGTCTCTCGTCTCTCTCTGTCTCTCTCTCTCGTCGTCTCCTCTCTCAGTCATCTCGCCCAATCTCAGAAGAGAGACTGCGAATACATCCTTCTGTATCGGACGAAGTCGACGCTCTACCATCTCAGGAGCCAACAGCAGCAGTTACCTGAGCTTGTTTTGCGAGACCGTAAACAATAATTAGTTCAAGGTCGGGGCGCCCTTTCATCTCACGCGAGAGAGAGAGAGAGAGAGAGAGAGAGAGAGAGAGAGGAGGTCCTCCTCCTCACTCCTCCTCCTCCTCCTCCTCCTCCTCTGTCTCTTTGTTCCGGCCTCAACGTGCATTTCCCTTTTTGCTAAGGTAAACAAATGAGATTTGGATGACGACATCATCAGCTGGTCGTTTGCCGGGAGGTCACTCAAGCCCTTTTGAAGTTCATAGACTACAACTACCTCGGCCACGTCAGTAGTACGTTTACAAGACAACTCTGTGACAAAAGCTAACGGCGGCTGATTTTATGCACGCATTAATGATAGGAATAATGAGAGAGAGAGAGAGAGAGAGAGAGAGAATGTTTGTGGGGAGTTGATGTCCTTTGCAAGGCAGACCACATATTGTAAAACTAAACTCCTCTTCCCTCTCTCTATCTCTCTCCTCCTCCTCCTCCTCCTCCTCCTCTTCGGCACCTTGCCAATGTGACAGGCATCCAGCGTCATCCTTTTAATGCTCTGCTGATCTTTCTCCTTCACGTCCTGCCCTTCCCCCAATGCCACCTCCCCTCCCCCTTCCCCTCCCCCTCTTTCTTCGTTTTCACCCTCTTCTTCCTTCCTCCTCTCTCGAAGTCTTCTTTCCATTCATTTCATCGATATTCCGTAACTCTGGTTCTCTCTTCAGTGTCCTTTGGGAAGTGTACATAAAAAATAAGAAAAAAGATTCTTTTTCAGCAAGTGTTATATTAGAATTATTATTTCTTACTAAGATTAAAGGGCAGTGGGACGGATACCCGAATGCCCTTCGCTAACACAGACCCGAAGAGAATAGAAAATTGGTTAATACTTTCAAAAGAATATTTTCGGACATTTAATGAATTTTTGAGAAACTTTTACTTTCCTCGAGTCATTCGATATTGGTCGGAAATGGACGCATGACCATAGAATGAGGACATTATTTTTGGAAGCTGTGGAGGAAGGAGGGTTATTTTTATCTTTAATTTTTTTTTTACCATTCTTGAGCTTAACTCGAACTGAAACTTGGTCAAGATATGAGAGACATATATCAATTAGTATGAGACTCGAGGTCATTTGAAACACAGTGTGAATTAAAATATTTGAAATGTTGCATCATAGTTTAGAATGAGCTCATCTTCAGCAACACCACCACCTGGTATCTTTATTGTTGTTATTATTATTATTATTATTATTATTATTATTATTATTATTATTATTATTATTATTATTATAAATCGACAACACAAGTGTCCACGAAGGGATTAGAAAATTTAAAAAATCGTCAGCTCCACGCCTCGATAATATAGAATGAAATAGTTGGTCTTAGTTCCATTAATCTAAACCAAATTCATTGCTATCATTTTTTTTGCTGCAACTAGCATTGATCTGTATGGCACTTCTGTTAAGAGATTCACCTCCATCCCCAAAAATTGATAATTATGAATATTCCAAGTATAGATGGTGCAATTTTTGAAGACTTGATATTTAGAAAGACTTTTTGTAGCGACCAGAGTTGCTTTAGCAATTCTAAAATATTCTTTTGATTATTATGAATATTACAAGTACAGATGGTTGCAATATTGCCGAAACTTCGGCGGAACTCGGTTGAATTTTTGAAGACTTCATATTTATAAAGACTTTTTGTAGCTACTAGAGTTGCTTTTAGCAATTATAAAATATTCTTTAATTATTTTATTTTTATTATTGTTTTTGAAGACCATTTAATCTCTGCATGACTGGAAACTTACAACTTCATCACACTGAATTTATTTAAAGTTATTGAGAAACATCAAAATGAATTGAGACAGTTTATGATGACCAAAAGAATGGTTCCTATAGACATTTAATTTGTTTGTAGAAAACACGACTGGTCATTATACTGGATATCAGTTTATGACCCTGAATTGATATATATAAGTATTCCTAGAATGTAATCAGTTTAAACATTGAAAAATATAAAAATTATATTCGAAATTAAACCATCCTATATTGGAGGTTTTTAACTGAATAGATATATGTAATTTTAAAATAAAAAAATTAGAAATTATATTCAAAATTAAACCATCCTATATTGGAGGTTTTTAACTGAATAGATATATGTAATTTTAAAATAAAAAAATTAGAAATTATATTCAAAATTAAACCATCCTATATTGGAGGTTTTTTAACTGAATAGATATATGTAATTTTAAATATAATCGGTCTCAAAATTTAAAATAAATGAAAATTGACATGTGAAACTGAATCATCCTTTATTGGGAATAATCCTTGAAAACTGTATTACAACTTGAAGCAAAAAAAAATAAAATAAAAAAAATTTTTCAAAATACTTTGAAGACCAACATGCAGATTTCTCCATAATAACTTGACCCTTAAATCATAAAGGGATAAAATAATATACCCAATATAAAACACTACTTTCAGGACTTTTCCTCTTTTTGCATTCATGGAATTGTCGATTTCTTATGTGGGGCGTCAACAACAGGAGCAGTTTGATAGCATCAAATTCCGTCGGTTTTGTGGCTTCCAAAACCTCTCTTTATTCACGCTGAATGGCAAATCGCTTTCATCAAGCTATTGGTGCTAACAGCATTGTTTATTGCTTGGTCCATCCGTGATTTGGTTTTCCTCGGCATTGTTTGTTGCTTCTCCCGTCCGTGATTTAGTTTTCCTCGAAGAGGAAACTGCTCCACGGTAAACTAAGTATCTTGCTCTTTCTGTTTTCCTGCCGAGGGGAAATTGTTTGCCGTGTTAGCCAGACAACCCAGTTAAAATCCACTGTGGCCCTTTGCACCGTACGGTGAATAAAGAATACTATCACTGATACTCTGAGTGACATTGGAATCAAGTAGGAAAAGAGGAAAATTAACACTATCACTTTCTCATAATCAAATTCGGAGACCTCGACGAGGTTAATCCTCACGCCAAGATGGAGTCTTATCGATAGTTACTCAAAATGCCCAGTTCCCAAACGTCATCCTTGAGTGCGAAAAGGAATAAAGTTATTGTAAATGATAGTTTATTCCCCACAACGACAGGGCTGATCAGGAATGATCTGCCTGCTTCTAATCTTACTGAACCTTAACAGTTTTTCCATTCTAAATGGGGCAGGTGTTTATGTTATTAAATTCATCACTTTCTCTTCATGTCAACTTAATAAAGCATAATTTTTATGCAGCACTTTTTTGGGCAGTGAAAAACAAGCTGAAACATAAGCAGCAAAAATGTGTAAGCCAATGGCGTAAGCACTTGAACACAACCAAGATAAAGAACAGACCTGTAGTCCATAATGCCTAGAGATGACCTTCTTTTAACCTTTCAACCTTTATGGCAGCCATGCATAAGGGTCACTTTTGGGGTCACTCTCCCTGCCAGCATAAGGCAAGATTAAGTCCTTGTCATTGTCATCCCTGTTTCACCAAGAGTCGTTACCTTCGCTTTTCTTTTTTTCTTTTTTTTTCTTTTTTTTTTAATGAGGGGGGCCTTGCTTTGATCTCACCTTATGTGAAGGTATAGTTTGACTTAGCAAGTAGTAATTTTTTTTTCTTTTTATTCACTCTTACAAGGCTTAAAAGAGACTTTGTTAATTAGATGCATGAGGCTGTTTGTATACTGTGGTTTCTTCCTTTCGTTTTCTTGAAATAATGCAAGAGGTTTTTCTGGGGAAATTTCTCCTGATATCTCACGTGTGGTGTCTGCTTTATGAAGAGAACAAGTTTGTTGATTGAATTAAAGCTCTCTGGAATCGTGACTTCAAAGGAGAGAACTGTTTGGTTTTCCTTACTCTTTGTACACATTTTCCTACTTTTTTGTAGATTTTGTTCATTTATCAGTAATTTATTGTTTAGATATAAAGAGTTATGTGTCTCTGCTTCATACGTGTCATGGGAAGTTTGTAACTAATGCTCACGTTGTATGCCAGAGATATTATTCTTTTTTTCTTTTAATATTTTATTATGTTGTTATTATTTAGGTATAATTTATATTAACTGGTTTGTCATTGGGACTGGTTATTTCTTTAGTCATGTACCGTTGATGTTTATTATTATTATTATTATTATTATTATTATTATTATTATTATTATTATTATTATTATTATTATTATTATTCATAAGATGAAACCTATTTATATGGAACAAGCCCAAAGGGGCCACTGATTTATTCAAGCTTCCAAAGAATATGGTGTTCATTAGGAAGAAGTAAATTTACTTTTGTTGTGTTTTTGATGAATTTTGCTCTTGTATTTTTGCGCTCCTTTGTTGGGGGTGTCAAATCTCAAGTTCTTTCCTCTCCCTGATGCTTTTAAGGTCAGTCTTTTTACAAGCATTCCTTTGCTTTTGCCAGCTTCAAGTTTCACCGCTTTCCATGCACTGTGCTTGACACGGACGAAGACCCTGATATGTCCTTGATTGCTATTGCTCGTTGTTTTCATTGTTTAATGAAGTGACATGCAAATATGTTTTCTGTAAAACCAGTTTGAACTTTCCAGTCAGTGGTTCGTAAACACAATATAAGGTTGTGTGTGTCATGTTTCTTATTATAACCTTTTAGCTACTGTGCTGTGTAGCTACTGTGTGGATTAAACAGTATTTTACGTGTAATGTTGCGGAAGTGTAACTTGACATTGAGCAAAATTTGATTGCAGATTTTCTTAAGCATAAAGCCTTTCCCAACAGTTGAACGTCATGATAACGGGAAAGTAAGAAAATGGATTATGGAAATATCATTTTATAAGACAAGTTAGAAAAGTGGGTGAATATGCCCAGAGAGGGGAATGTTGCAAAGAGTACATAGTCATAGCGCCAGCTGGAAGGGTATTGGTTTTAAGTCGAAAAATTAAATCTTGATTGAACGTAATCGTTCGCTCAGTCCATTTATGATTTTATTATTACTATCACACTTTACACCAGTGAAAATGCACACATGAGAATTTCGGAAATTGAGAGAGAAGGAAAAGAAATACAGCCTTACTTTTCTAAGATAATAACGATCTTATAAAAATGTGTAGGTTTGAAAGGAAATAACTCTCTCTTTCACTCCTTATTCTTATTGATGTATACATAGAATAACTTGAGGGTGTAGGGTAGTATGCAAAGTACAGAGATAAGGATTTCCAGTGTTACTTTGGTGGTTGGGGTGGGTAGGGGGTCTATCAGGGTGGAGGGTCAGGTTAGGACACGGCGTCTCATGTTAGGTCAGGAAGGTAAGGTCTAGTTAGGTCAGGACACTGAGTTCTACGAGAGGTTACATAAAATTTCTCCCGCCTACCCCTGTAGGAACGTGGAAAAAAAACGTATAAAAATAAACATTCTCTTCCTCTTTCACATACTTCCATTCAATCATAAACAAAAACTTCTAAAATTAAATAGGATCTTTGGAGAACCCCTGGAGAGTGAGTTGAATGAAGGTTAGATGTCTGGAGACTTCTTCTTTTTTTTTTTTTTTCCTTTTTAAATCTCGGTAATTGTTCCTAAATGGAATTTCAAGCTGCGTCATCGCGTAAATCACTTCGTCATGCACGCGAGTGTTTTAGGAGATGAAAAGCCAGTAATTGAGATAAATAACGAAGGTTGTTTTTGTTGGCTTTGGCTAACATTCGTCGCCCTACTGACCTTTGCTGTCTTTCATCGAGAAAGTGGGTTTACTTTATTATTATTATTATTGTTATTATTATTATTATTATTATTATTATTATTATTATTATTATTATTATTATTATTTATCATGTGAAGGTAATAATAATAATAATAATAATAATAATAATAATAATAACAATTATTATGATTTATATTATTATCATTATTATTATTATTATTATCATTATTATTATTATTATTATTATTAAATAACAGATCTCTAACGAGTTTGTATCCAAATTAAGTGGTAGGATAAGAAATAATAAGGATTTATTATTATTATTATTATTATTTATTATTATTATTATTATTTTTTATTATTATTATTATTATCATCATCATCATTTGTGTAGTACTACTACTAGTAGTAGTAGTAGTAAATAATAAATAATAATAAAAAATATAACCTTTTTATTATTATCATTGATTATTATTATTATTCTTAAAATAACGATCTCTAAGTTTTGTAATCCAATTAATTGGCTTAGGATAAGAACATTATTAAGGAATTTTTATTATTATTTTTATTATTATTTTATTATTATTATTATTATTATTTTATTATTATTATTATTAATTATTTTTATTTTTATTAATTATTTTATTATTATCATTATTATTATTATTATTATTAATAAACAGACTCTAACGAGTTTGTTCCAAAATTAAGTGGTTAGGATAAGAAATAATAAGGATTTTATTATTATTATTATTATTATTATTATTATTATTATTATTAATTATTTTTTTTTTTTTTTTTTTTTTTTTTTTTTTTTGATTATTATTATTATTATTATCATTTATTTTTATTATTATTATTATTATCATTATTATTATTATTATTATTGTTAGTTTTTTTTTTTTTTTTTTTTTTTCTACGCTATACAGTCCTCCAATTCGACTGGGTGGTATTTATAGTGTGGGGTTCCGGGTGCATCCTGCCTCCTTAGGAGTCCATCACTTTTCTTACTATGTGTGCCGTTTCTAGGATCACACTCTTCTGCATGAGGTCCAAGGAGCTACTTCAGCCTCTAGTTTTTTTTCTAGATTCCTTTTCAGGGATCTTGGGATCGTGCCTAGTGCTCCTATGATTATGGGTACGATTTCCACTGGCATATCCCATATCCTTCTTATTTCTATTTTCAGATCTTGATACTTATCCATTTTTTTTCCCTCTCTTTCTCTTCAACTCTGGTGTCCCATGGTATTGCGACATCAATGAGTGATACTTTCTTCTTGATTTTGTCAATCAACGTCACGTCTGGTCTGTTTGCACGTATCACCCTATCCGTTCTGATACCATAGTCCCAGAGGATCTTTGCCTGATCGTTTTCTATCACCCTCAGGTTGGTGCTCGTACCACTTATTACTGCAAGGTAGCTGATGTTTCTTGCACAGGCTCCAGTGGAGGGCTTTTGCTACTGAATCATGCCTCTTTTTGTACTGGTTCTGTGCAAGTGCCGGGCATTCACTTGCTATGGTTTATGGTTTCATTTTTCGTATTGCAACTTCCTACATATGGGAGAGATGTATTTCCGTCTATCGTTCTTTGAACATACTGGTTCTTAGGGCCTGATCTTGTGCCGCTGTATCATTCCTTCAGTTTCCTTCTTTAGCTCTCCCCTCTGTAGCCATTGCCAATTGTCATCGCTGGCTAGTTCTTTAGTCTGTCTCATGTATTGTCCGTGCATTGGTTTGTTGTGCCAGTCCTCTGTTGCTGTCTGTTCTTTCTCCTGTCTCTGTATATTTCTGGGTCTTCATCTACTTTATCAGTCCTTCTTCCATGCACTCTTTAGCCACTCGTCTTCACTGGTTTTTCAGATATTGCCCCAGTGCTCTGTTCTCGATGTTTACGCAGTCCTCTATACTTTAGTAGCCTCCTCACTCCTTCCTTTCGTGTTATGTATAGTCTGTCCGTATTTGCTCTTGGGTGTAGTGCTTTGTGTATTGTCATATGTCCTGGTTTTCTGATCTATGCTGCGGAGTTCTGCCTTCGTCCATTCGACTATTCCTGCGCTGTATCTGATTACTGGCACTGCCATGTGTTTATGGCTTTTATCATATTTCCGGCGTTGAGTTTTGACTTGAGTATCGCCTTGAGTCTCTGCATATATTCTTTTCCTGATCGTGTCCTTCATCTCTTGGTGTTTATATCCCCTCCTTCCATTATTCCCAGGTATTTGTATCCAGTCTCATCTATGTGTTTGATGTTGCTCCCCATCTGGTAGCTTTATCCCTTCAGTTCTCGTTACTTTGCCTTTTTGTATGTTGACTAAGGCGCATTTTTCTATTCCAAACTCCATCCTGATGTCCCCAGATACAATCCTTACAGTCTGGATTAGGGTATCTATTTCCTTGATGCTCTTACCAACAGCTTGATGTCGTCCATGAACATCAGATGGTTGATTCTGTTGCCTCTTTTCTTGAGTTGGTACCCGGCATCCATCTTCTGTAGTACTTTTGTCATGGGAATCATGGCTACTACGAAGAGTAGTGGGGACAGTGAGTCGCCCTGGAAGATCCCTCTCCTGATATTAACCTCTGCTAGTCTTATTCCAGAGCTTGTAAGTATTGTATTCCAGTTGCGCATTGTATTTTTGAGGAAGCTGATGGTGTTTTCCTCTGCCCCATATATTTTCAGGCCTTCTATTAGCCATGTGTGTGGTATCATGTCGAAGGCTTTCTTATAGTCTATCCATGCCATGCTTAGGTTGGTTTTCCTTCTCCTACTGTTCTTCATTACCATTTGTCTATCAGGAGCTGGTCTTTTGTGCCCCTACACTTCCTTCTGCAGCCTTTCTGTTGGTGGGGGGGATGGTTTTTGTCTCCTCTAGGTAGTTGTATAGCCTTTCACTGATGATACCTGTTAGTAACTTCCACATTATTGGTAGACAGGTGATAGGCCTGTAGTTACTGGCTATATTTCCCTTACTCTTGTCTTTTTGTACTAAGGATGTTCTTCCTGTGGTCATCCATTTGGGTGCTTGGTGATTTGAGATACAATGCTGGAGTTGTTCTGCTATTCGTGGGTGTAGGGCCTTGAGTTTTTGAGCCAGTATCCATGGACTTCATCGGGACCTGGGCTTTCCAGTTTGGCATTTTCTTTAGTTGGCGTCTGACTGTGTCTGTCGTGATCTCTGTGAATCTTTGTTTTATTCTCCCTGTTTCTTCTTCCTTGACTTCCTGGAGCCATGTGGATGTTTGTTGTGTGATACCGGATTGCTCCATATGTTTTCCCAGAGTCTCTTACTTGGTTCGGCTTCAGGAATTTCTGGGTGGTTGTCTTCTCTTAGTGTATAGTCTTTTTCTTTTGGTTGGTTCCGAATAGTTTGTTCTGTTGGTATCCCTTATTCCTGTTCATGTACCGTTGGATTTTATGTGCTTTGGCCTTAAGGCCTCTGTTTACATCTTCTATTGTGTTGTTTAATAATAATTATTATTATTATTATTATTATTATTATTATTATTTTGTGTAGTCACAGTAGTAGTAATAATATAATGATAATAATAAATTATTATAATTTATATTATTATTATCATTATCATTATTATTAAATAATAGATCTCTAACGACTTTGTCAAGTGAAAATTTCGGTCTATTGTCATCAATCGATTTTTTTTGAGTCAAAAGTGAAGATTCTCATCATGTTTATTTTGTCTCTTTTTTATGATTATTTTTTCATATGCACTGGACAGTTACTTTCGCATATTCTATTTACATAGGACGTTGTGGAAGAAATTCTCTCTCTCTCTCTCTCTCTCTCTCTCTCTCTCTCTCTCTCTCTCTCTCTCTCTCGCTTTCACAAATTTTCCCCATTATTCGAGTGTACATTTTTTTCCGTGATAGGATTTAAATGTTATATTAATTTTTTTTACTAAAACTATTATTTGTCATCTTCATAATAGAGTTGGTTGGGGCAGAGTTCTAATAGTGATGATATTGTTAAAAGTTATCAATATCACAATTCCATTAACGACAGTAGCAGATATAATAGTAATATTAGTATTATTATCATAAACTCATCACTCTTTGTAATTATAATAGTATCATCATTAATTGTCATTGTTGTTATAGAGGCATTTAAATAGAGAGTTCATTTCGCTCCCAGAGAGAGAGAGAGAGAGAGAGAGAGAGAGAGAGAGAGAGAGAGAATGATAAGTTGTTAAGTAGAGCTAAAGTTACTTTAATGTTAAGTTGAACGAAATTCGCTTTGAGTGGTTATGGTCTTACCTAGTTCGTACTTCGTCTTAGAGAGAGAGAGAGAGAGAGAGAGAGAGAGAGAGATGATAAATTATCAAGTAGAGCCAAATTCACTTTGATGTTAAGTAGAGCTTAATTCGCTTTGTATGGTTAAGGTCTTACCTATTTCGGACCTAGAGAGAGAGAGAGGAGAGAGAGAGAGAGAGAGAGAGAGAGAGAGAGAGAGAGAGAGCAGGTCAAGGTGAGGGTTATCCGCTGCAGTCATCTATTCTAAAGTAAAAATTGAAGTAGAACTAGTAGGCTGATTATAATGATGGATTACCCTACCGGTTGTGATCGAGAGCGCTGATTGATACCGTAAAGCCCGAGTTTCGAAGTGGTGGGGGTTTGGAGGGAAAAATTGATTAGATGTAGATGTGGTTATGGGGGGGAGGGGAGAAGATGATAATGATAATGGTACGTTGAAGAAGAGAGGGAATTAGATTTTTTTCACTTTATAGATTTAAGAGGGAGTTTTGTTAATGGACAGTGATAAGCGAAAATGGATTGTATTTGAGATACAGTTGACGTGTTATGAATGGTAACAATTATAATTATAGATAGCACTTTATTTTAGTAGGGAGATACTTGCTTTTTTAGTATGGTATTTATGCAAAATTGCCGAATCGTATGAGCGTACATACGTAGTACGTATACATAATCTTAGACAACTCCAGTATAGGTATTTATGTAAAATAGTCGATTTATATATATATATATATATATATATATATATATATATATATAATATATCTGTGTATGTGTGTGTGTGTGTGTGTGTGTGTCGCTTTTAGCTCTCCTGTGTACCGATTATAACCCGTCAACTTTGAGGAAATCCTCGGCCAGTTACATCAAGGTCTAGAAAACTGCTTAGTTTGTGGTTGGATTAGAAATAATAATGATTTATTATTATTATTATTATTATTTATTATTATTATTTATTTTAATTATTATTTTATATTATATTCATTATTATGAGTAATAATAATAATAATAATAATTATAATAATAAAAATAAATTATTATTATGTTTTATCCTGCAGCTTAATTTGACTAAAAACTAACATTTGTAGACCTTCGGTGCGCAATTAATTTAAAAGCAACTGGATAAGCCAATTTGGCAGATGCCGAAGCAAAATTTATACAGGAATTATCTGCGTGTGTATATATATATCTACTTATATATATATATATATAATATATATATATATATAATATATATATATATATATATACATATGAATTCGGCTATTTTTTGCATAAATATAAATATATATGTCAGTTGTCTAAGAATATGTATATACACAAATGAATCGGCTAATTTGCATAAATACCATACTCAGAAGTAAGTGTTCCCCTACTAAAATTAAGTACCATTTATAATTATTACCGATCATAAAACGTCACTCATATCTCCTATATATGCCATTTTTGCTTATCACAGCCCATTAACAAAACTCTCTCCTAAGCTTATATAGTAAAAAATACCAAATTCCCTTGCTTCTTCAACATACCATTATTATTATTATTATTATCATCCTTCCCCGTAACTACATCTCCGTCTAATCAACTTTTCCCTCCAAATCTCCGACTACGTCGAGACTCAGGTTCCACGGTATCAATCACCGGTCTCATCCTTTCTGTGATTTCGATCAGAATCGGTAGAGTGATGATGATCCATCACTATAATCAGCCTACTAGTTGTACTTAAATTTTTACTTTGGGGCAGATGATTGTAGTGGATTAATGTTGGTTTTACTTGGAGTTCATATTCTGTTGTCCATAAGTAAACTCATTTTGGAGATTTTTTCAAATAGATTTATATAGTATATATATATATATATATATATATATATATATATATATATATATATATATGTATCTGTGTGTATGTATGTATGTATGTATGTATACACACACACACACACACACACACACACACACATATATATATATATATATATATATATAGAGAGAGAGAGAGAGAGAGAGAGAGAGAGAGAGGAGCGCGCTTATCAGTGTTGGCCATACTGTCTTTGAATGCCTAAACCGTCTCTAGAAGGAGAGAGAGCGAGAGAGAGAGAGAAGAGAGAAGAGAGATGAAGAGCAGAAGAGCATATATGAAGTCACCGCTCAGATTGACTATAATCAGCTTCCATAATTGTAGTTCTTTCGTATCCTGACCGGTTCTTGATGTTGCCTTCGCCTCCTCCTCCTCCTCGTCACTATTTCTGATTGGGAGCCTTTACCAAAACCATTTTCGAAAAGATATTCGGTACCTGCGGTTCCTGCTGATTGGGAACCCGTGCCGAAATATTCAGAAATAAATAAAAAGGTATCTTTGCTATTGTGAACGTTTGGTTTCCTCTTATACTTATTTTATAAACTTACAGATGTGCAAACATATTTTCGTGCATGTATTGATTTGGCGAATGTACATAGATTTTGTATACTTTTTTTTTTAAATGCAAGATACTATTCCTAATTTTCTAGATATATGTAAGTGTTATATAAATACTGTTTCTTGTAATGACTGTTGATATTATTATTATTATTATTATTATTATTATTATTATTTTTTTTTTTTTTTTTTTTTTTTTTTTTTACTCTATCACAGTCCTCCAATTCGACTGGGTGGTATTTATAGTGTGGGGTTTTCCGGTTGCATCCTGCCTCCTTAGGAGTCCATCACTTCCTTACTATGTGTGCCGTTTCTAGATCACACACTCTTATTATTATTATTATTATTATTATTATTATTATTATTATTATTATTATTATTATATTAATGCCGTTTATTTGTATTGTTAGCCTTCAACATTTCTCTTGTGAAAGAGCGAAATCTCTCAAATTTGCTTTAATGTTAATGATATAATGAATATGAATATCAAGGGTCTTGTAAGATATTATTATTATTATTATTATTATTATTATTATTATTATTATTATTATTATTATTCAGCATTGCCATTCTATTGGAGTGGAACTTTGAAGAGGCACCGCAGCCCCAAGCCAATGTAGGCATTGCATAAATGCCCATAAAATTGCTTGTGTAAGCTACGCACGCAAAGGGGAAAGTGCTTATTCGCTTGCCGGTTTTCATTTCGTATTTTCGTTTTAAGGTTCCAAAAGACTCCAGCATACTTGCTTCTTTAGGGGTATTTGCTCTTATATGTTTTTAAAGTCTTTACGTACATCGAAATTTTATAATAGTACTGGGTTTCTTCGTTAATGGTTAGGACGTCATAGTCTCACCAGCGAAAAGTGTCGAATTCCAGTCCTGATTGAGTTGGCTGTTTCCACGTGGTAGTTAGTCGACTGTGGTTGGTTTGAACCAGGTTTGAGAAGGGCATGGATTTTAGCCACTTCATCCCAAAAGTCTTGCGAAGAACCTGGGAACTAGAAACCTTTGCAGTTTCTACTCTGAAGGGAAAAGTTGTATGTTGGTGAAGAAACTAATGAAAATTATTAATCTATTACTGCTACCAGTTATATTTGATAGTAATGAAGATTTTCGCTGTTGCTAATACGACTAACAAAATTACTAGTATGCAATATAATTAAAATTGTGAAAGATAATCTTTCAACATTTTAATTATGTTGGCTACTAGTAACTCTATTAGTCGTATTAGCAACAGCAAAAATCTTCATTACTATCAAATATAACTGGTAGCAGTAATGGATTAATAATTCTCATTAGTTTCTTCACCAACATAGAGAGAGATAATTTTTTTTTTATAAATTATGATTTATAAAAAAATTTCTCTCTCTCTCCTCTTTCTCTCCACTGAATGCTAATGGCGGGTGTTTGTTCCATGACTGTGTCATTTTTACAGCAAGTCACCAGCAGTACTGCTAACGATAAAGAGATCTCGTCACGCTACGGCAAGCAGAGAGAGAGAGAGAGAGACGGCTCGGTTTTGTTCAGTTCAATTCAGGACCCACTATCTTATTCTTTCTTTGGGCGCAGGGGATTGGGTATGTTTTTTTACCCGGATTTTGCTGTTCTCTTGAATTTCGCTTCTGTACCTTAATTGTGTTTCTCAAGGTAATTATGTAATGTGAAAATAAACTTTGCTCTCTTTTTCTTTATATCTAGAAAGTACTTTGATATGAATTTTCATGTCAAGTACTGCTTTATTGTTTTTTGTTTTTAGAAATTACTTTGAATATGAATTTTCATGTCAGAGTGCTACTTAATTGTTTTCTATTTTTAGAAAGGACTTTGATATGAATTCTCATGTCAGAGTATACCGCTTTATTGGTTTTTTATTTTTAGAAAGTACTTTGATATGGATTTTCATGTGAACAGGGTACTGCTTTATTGTTTTTTTTATTTATAGAAAGTACTTTGATATGAATTTTTCACGTCAGAGTATACCGCTTTATTGGTTACTCTGATATGAATTTTCATGTCAGAGTATACCGCTTTATTGGTTTTTTATTTTTAGAAAGTACTTTTATATGAATTTTCATGTCAGAGTATACCGCTTTATTGGCTTTTTATTTTTAGAAAGTACTTTGATATGAATTTTCATGTCAGAATACTGCCTTATTGTTTTTTATTTATAGAAAGTACCCTGATATGAAGTTTCATGTCGGAGTACTGCTTTATTGTTTTTTATTTTTAGAAAGTACTTTGATATGAATTTTCATGTTAGAGTACTGCTTTTTTGTTTTTTATTTTTAGAAAGTACTTTGATAAGAATTTTCATGTCAGAGTAATGCTTTATAGATTTTTTTTATTTTTAGAACGTACTTCTGAATTTTTTGGGAATGGATTAAAATTTATATTATTTGTATAAGTTTTTAGAAAACACTGTCAAATAATTATCTGTGTACCCCTTTATTCGACCTCTTCTACAACATCATTTAATATAATGAAAGCCAGAGCTTCGTATTGAATCAGATTTTGTAATTTACCGTTTGCTCACTTCGGCTCATATTCACGAATGACCATCAAGCAGATACAGTGAAAATGTTGCCCTGTGTAATGATGCTTTTAGTTAGTCCTTCAGGAATACATTTCATGACGAAACCATAAATAGGTTCGAATGTATTGAAGTCCATAAGGCTGTATTTTATATTACTTTATTTTGCTTTTTATTGGCGTTCTTGACTTACTTAAAAATTTGTTGAATTTATCCAGATTAAGCGTAATGAACACTGTTTCTGTATTATTAACTCACTAGGTTAATATTACTCTATATTCAGAGAAAATATAGAAATATTTTGTGATTTAGTTTAACTTTTTCTTAGTATAAATTTTGGAGACATTTTAGTCACAATGTTCGAGATTTTCATTTAATGTAGCATGAATGTAGATTATCCAAGGTTAATTTAAGCTATGACGTATTTCGTGTAATGCGAGTAAAGAATTATCTGAGGTTAATTTAAGGTCAGCCGAGGTCAGTTTCGGATGAATTTCTTTGGTGGCATTTTTATGTGGAGCTAGTGGATGATTTTGTGAGGTTAATTTTTCGATAAGATTTTCATGCGAAGCGAGTGGTTGATTTTCTAAGGTTAATTTTTCGATAAAAATATTTATGTAAAAAGAATGGATGCTTTTCTGAGGTTAATTTTTCGATAACATTTTTATTATGTGAGGCGAAGGGAGGATTTGGTGAGGATAATTTTTCGAAAACATTTTTATTATGTGAAGCGAGTGAATGATTTGGTGAGGTTAATTTTTCGATAACATATGTGAAGCGAGTGGATGATTTTGTGAGGTTAATTTTTCGATAAGATTTTTTATGTGAAGTGAGTGGACGATTTTGTGAAGTCAATTTTTTCACGGACGCCTTCGATAATGCAAATATAAGGTTAATTGAGGATAGGGATAATTTATGGACTTTGAATTTTCTCACGGAATGCTATCAGGTTGTGAGTTCGCTTATGTAGTTATATGAAAAAAAAAATGTGTTCATTTTTCAACATTGTTCAATAGGTGTTCACTGTAACCACTAAATCGTTTCTCCCCTTATCTGGTGGAGTTCCCCTTCGTAACTTTTCCTCTCCGCATTTAAAAAAAAATCCGAATATCCTTCTTTGGCTCAGAAATCATTGAATAATATTCATTGATATGATGTCATATACTTTCTTTTATGACTAACCATCCTCTCGTCCGTCTTTCTCTTTCGCCGACTTTTCGTTTGACTCCAGTCTTTATTTGTTATCGTTTGTCTCTGCCATTCGTTTCTCATGATTTTTTTTTTTTTAAGGAAATCTGTTTGGCTTTTTTTTTTTCTTTTTTAAGGAAATTCGTTTGGCGAGAATTTTGAATAAATGCCTTTTTGGGGTCAAAGGTCAGTATTCTTGCCCACTATTTTGGATGTTGTTTTGGCCTTATGCCAGCACGGGCTTTTGTTCCTGGACCTGCCATTAATACAATCCGCATACATTCTCTTTTCTTGAAGACAATCCTTTTTGGATGGTTTTAATTTCTGGTAAGATTTATCCAAAATAGCTACACGGCACCCATATGGTTCTGTAATTTAACCAAGTGTAAAAGAAGTTTAGAAATTTACATCTCGAAATTAAAAAGTATAATTTGTTTAAAAACAGTTATGACTAGAGAATGAGTTTTTCAGTAAGACTGTGAAACTGTAAATTCTTCTGCTTTCTCAGCATCGTTTCTCGCTTCTAAGTTGAGCTGTGGCATGTAAATTGGGACTGGCAAATAAAAGGATCCTGCGTGATGGAATAATTGAAAGCTTTAGGCATAGAATTGTGGCAAGTATTGTGTGATTGGATTAAAGTTGAGTCTTCAAGAAAAGAGAATGTATGCGGATTGTATTTATCGTAAAGCACCTGTATTCATATTGTTCCTACTGCAGTTCACGTGTGTTTGAGTCTTAGTTATTTACAGTGTGGTTGCATTCAGATTGTCTTCTGCAAGCAACTGTGTGCAGATTTTGTCTTTCACATTGCGGCTCTGTCAGATTTTTTTTTTTTAACTGCAGCCATGTCTGAAATCGTGCCTTCCACACTGCAGCCGTGTCCGATTTGTGTCTTTTAATACTGCATCTGCATCCGAATCGTTTCTCCTACATTGCTGCTGCGCCCGAATCGTGTTGGCGTCAGAATTATATCTGATAGTACTAAGAAGCGCTTGCGAGGCGGTTCCGGACCCCCCTACCCACCCTACCATTTACGTGTCGAAAGATCACGAAAGGTTCACTAGTTCAGTTACGGCTTGGGAAAACACAGCCATCTGGCTGCACGAACTGATCTAGATTCTGGTTTTGTGGTTCGCTCATCAAGGTACACTTTTTTTCTCATTTTTTTAGCGTACCTTGTAGATTTTTTTTCTAAATTATTATTATTGAATTTTTCCTTTGATGAATTTTTTTGTTCTTGCAATCACAGAAATCAACGGCTTCCTAAAGTATTTCATTTTAATCCACCCAATGAGTTGAGTTCTGATGAATTACCTTTTTACATCTCTACTGGAAATGAAAGAAATCTGTGACTAATTTTTTTTTCAACTACCAAAGTTGTTCTGACATTTATTTTGTTAAGGCATATTTACAATTTCGTATTTTCGTCTTACATTAACAAAATTCTTTTTATTGGTTTTCTTTCTTTTTTGACTAACACGTTGTTCGTCAGTCTAGGTATTTTCATTATAACACATTATTGCTAACGACCCCACTGGATCATTGTATTCATAGGCCCGAATGAGTTACTTATGTTGACAGTATATATTTGTGCAGTGATGGACTTTCTTTATTCATTTTTCCACATTATCCTTAACGTACAGGTACAAACATACTTAATGGTGACTTAAATATTCCAGTAAAATTTCTGCTACGAATAAATTTAATTGAGCCAGACGATCTTCTTTGCCTTCAGCTTTTCCCATTTCTATAAGGGGTCGCTGTTTCTAGCCAGCCTACTCCATCTTCCTCTATCCTGTACATCTTGTTCCCTTAGACCCTTTTCCTTCATGTCATTCAATAATGTATCTTTCCACCTGAACATTGTCCTTCCTTTCCCTCTTCTGCCGTCCACCTCTATGTTCATAACCCTCTTAAATACGTGTTCATCTTCTCTTATCATGACTTGACCTAACTATTTCAGTCTTCTTTCCTGAGCTTTTTTTGAGCCTGACGATGGAGTATACTTATACACTACAACGCTTGTTTACAATGAGAGGAAAAAGGAATATGTTATCTCGAGTTTTCATTTACTGGTGAGTGACTATTTATCAGTAATCTTCGTGGTTTATTGTTTCTTATTTTCATGTTTGCCTGTTTGTATCTTTCTGCATAACTTGTCTGTGGACTAATATCAAATCTTTCTTTTTTTCCCAGGTGAGTTGACTTTGGCGGTGCTCTTGTAGTTGCTAGAGAAGGTGCCTTTATTTGAGAGTTTGCCCTGTAAGTGTGAATGCTTCTCTTTTTATTTACTGTATTACGTCATCCATCCGTCGTTGGAAGCTTGTTATGCTTTTACTCGAGTTTGTGCTACATGTAGCTCGGCATATCTTGAGAACGGTTGGACGGATATTGATGAATCTGGGGGGAAATAGGCATTTGGTAATCTATTCTGTTAAATGTCGGTACAAAATTTTATTTATTATTATATCTTCGAAACCATTATAGCCATCATTCAGTCCGACGCTTAATAACTGTTAAAAGAAAGAAATGACCGTATCTAGTGTGCTACTTGAAAAAATAATAGAAAGAGTGAGCAGTACACCACATTGAGACTAATTCATAGAAAGCAACAGAACTGTCTCGTGTTGCAAGAGGTCATGTCATGGGACTTGGAAAAAAAATGAAATTTGAGTGTATTGTTACGCACTCTTAGGTAATGCTTTAGGCTCTATTGCTTAAAGAAACTTTATTTAGCAAAATTCAGTCCATTGAATAAAGAACATACTCAAATTAGTTGAAAACGTTTACATTTCGCATAAAGGCCTCATAACAATTGCGAACATTCCCTTGAGCAGGAAAAGGCCATTGAAAGAGAGAGAGAGAGAGAGAGAGAGAGAGAGAGAGAGAGAGATGTGGCCTGTGGGTATGTATTTATGAGAGATTTTTTTTACTATTCCATTGGCCTGTGTGTGTGTGTGAGAGAGAGAGAGAGAGAGAGAGAGAGAGAGAGAGAGAGAGAGAGAGAGAGTGTAATTTTTTTATTGTAAAATTTTACCTAATGGAGAAAAATTACCTCGACCTTTGTAGACGGAGAATAATGGTCATTCTGTGTTGTTGACCTTTAGAGGCCAAGAGCATACTTTGATAAACAGCAAAAAAAAAAAAAAGGTCGCAAATGACCACAAAGAAAGGCGCACATGTGTGTTTTATTCTCTCTTCCCAACAAAGCAGCACGAGAAAAAACACGGAGCACGGATAGATAGCATGAATAAGGCCACTTCGTACTGCGCAAGCTGAGAAGAAACAAAAAGCAATGAGGTGCAGAGGCGAAAGGCGAGAGAGAGAGAGAGAGAGAGAGAGAGAGAGAGAGAGAGAGAGAGAGAGAGAGAGAGAGAGAGAGAGAAGTTGGGGGGGAAGAATGGGAAAAAATATGGAAATAAAAATGAGAAAAGAGAAAGGAAACTGCGAAAAATGATGGTAGGAATAAAATCGATGAGGTTCAGAGACGAAATAGAGTGCGAAAGATATAGCATAAGAAAAAGGTTATTGGGATGAAGTCAATGACACAGAGAGAGAGAGAGAGAGAGAGAGAGAGAGAGAGAGAGAGAGAGAGAGAGAGAGAGAGAGAGAGAGAGAGAGAGAGAGGTGGGGGCCAGCTAGCTGTATTCACTGCCACACTTTTCGAGGCATATAAAACTCGTAGATGGAAAGTGGGTGCGGTCCATCCAGCTATGAACAAGCGGGTCAGTCGGGTCGCAGAGGTCAGGGGCTCTTAAATCCGTGTTATAGGGGCCCGTTCGGTGCTTACACTCGGGCGTGTTTACGGGGTGCGTTCGCTATGTCGAATCTTTTCATGTAACTTCATGACTGGGCTGGAACTGGTTTCGACAGGAATGGAATCCGAGATGGAAATGTGCCGTCAGAATTTCGAAAATGCGTGAGCAGGAAAACGTGAAAATTAAGGAAACAATATTGAGACAAAGAAGGAAAAGTGAATATAGAAAGCTTTGGTATGAGGAACTGAGGAATAATACAATTTAAAACGATATGTAAAATGCGGTCGTTGCTCTCCTTTTCATTTCTTTCAGGAACCTGTAGGTATTCACAATTTTTTCATGACTTACGACACAATTATTTCAATTTCAAACGATTTTACTTTCGCTGTTTATTGGAATGAGTAGATAACTATCTTATAGTATAGTATTTCAATATTTTTGCTTTCCTAGTGGGATATTTTCTTTCATTTTTGGGTTTTTTAGTCTTATCTTCACTCCTTCGTCATGCTTTCCTGACAAATATAAAAATGCAGAAAATGTGGTGTGTGTGTGTGTGTGTGTGTGTGTGTGTGTGTGTGTGTGTGTGAGAGAGAGAGAGAGAGAGAGAGAGAGAGAGAGAGAGAGAGAGAGAGTACCAACTTGTAATTTTTAACATTTATTTACATAGTTTTCTAAATATCATTCATTTGTGACCGTTTAAAAAATGTGTTCGATTGTTTACAAAAGTTTTCATTGATCAATAGAGACTTAAATGTCTGTTTAGCTTTACATGTATGTATGTATGTATGTATGTTGCTATAATCCATTACTCGGAAGTAACATCAAACGCAAACATTTCAATTTGGAGAGAAACAAAATTTTAATGCAACAAAATTCAAGCAGATTTTTAAAACATTGCCAAACTAAACAGGCAACGGTGTGTTTCTTCAAACAGATATTACATCATTCAATAGCGCAGAAACGCATGGAAGCAAGATCCTCCTCCTCCTCCTGCTCCTCCTCCTCAATTTCCGTTTTCCGATATTCTGCTTTGTAGGATGTCTGCTTTGTATGATGCTCTTGGAGCATCCGGAGTCTGCTTGACTGTTATCAGAGCGCGGAGATGAAGGTGATGAACTTTCCTCGATCATGAATATGTTTTTTTTAATTTTTAGATTTTGATTGTACTTTGCATTAGAGGCTGCTCAATGTTCGTATGTATGTATGCATGTGCATACAAGACATTATTTATGTATCTGTGTATATATATATATATATATATATACTATATATATATATATATATATATATATATATATATATATATTTATATGTATGTGTGTGTGTACATATGCAATGTATATGTGTGTGAGAGAGAGAGAGAGAGAGAGAGAGAGAGGAGAGAGAGAGTGTATGGTCATTATACCAAGATCTTCGTCGTCATAATAGTGTCGCAATGCAGTTAAAAGTCTCGGCGCCCAGCTGCGCATACGCTGAGATATTTAGCGGAACTAACTTGCAGAAACTTTCAAGTATTGAAAAAAGAAGATCTTTATCGTAACACATCAGTCGGAATTCGTGGTTTTTATAGAATTACGTAAGTACCTTTCGCTCTAGTGCGTGCTTGTGCGTATGTTAAAAAAAGAGAGAGAGAGAGAGAGAGAGAGAGAGAGAGAGAGAGAGAGAGAGAGAGAGAGAGAGAGAGAGAGGTTGCCTTCCTTATGATAACTTGAAGAGTAGAACATTGTTAGAGCGGCTGTACTGAATAGTTATTATTAACCCAGATATAGGAATTGGAAGGTGGAACGTTGGTGGCAAGGTTTTTCGCATAAGCATTTGTATTCAGTATATAAAACTTATATGTAAGTACATGAACATATTATACATATATGTATATATATAATGTATATATATATATAATATACATAAATATATACATTATATTATATACATTGTATATATATAATATATATATATATATATTAATATAATATATATATATATATGTGTGTGTGTATGTGTGTGTGTGTGTGTGGGTGTGCGCGTGTCTGTCTGTATTGATAAATATGTAAATATGTGTGTTTGTGTTATTTATTTAGTAATCTTTCCTCTTTTTTTTATCTATATTCTTATGCTACCCTCAGCTCAATTGCTCAGTTATTTGACACCAGTGTTCAAAGTTCTATCCTTGACTCGGACGCAAGATGGCATGCACATCATGCAGTGGTCTCTTTTTGTGCTTTCAAGCATGGCACACGTCCGCTGAATACAACAAGCTTTCATTGAATACTTGCTTTGAATGATGACGCCGTCCATCCAGCTGACTCGTGGCCACCGCATATACTGGTGCGGCCGTCTTTATAGTTTTTATGCTGTACATAACGGGGTTACCCTTTAATATTCTCGTTTTCTTCTTTAAGATATTGTTAAGACTTTTATATTCGATTTGGCTTTCTCTAGTTTTTCTTTCGGATATATTCCTTCTTAATTTTTGTTCCGGTTTGGATAATGTCGAGTTGCAATCTGTTATGTTTAAAACAGTGATTATTTCATAATAGAGGTATTCATTAGATGAAGGTTAATCTTATGGGGGAGGAAATGATTGATTTTACTTGATATTTAACTGGAGCGATTGGGGCCGAATTCCTTATATCTCTCTCTCTCTCTCTCTCTCTCTCTCTCTCTCTCTCTCTCTCTCTCTCTCTCTCTCTCTGTGCTTACTGTATATTTTATGTATTGGGAAAACTACTTGACATTTGTTTTCATTTTTATGTATAGAGCTGGTTTAAAACCTTTTACTCTTTCTACACACACACACACACACACACACACACACACCACACACACACCACACACACACATATATATATATATATGATTTATATATATATATATATATATATATATATATTTTATATATATATATATATGTATATATTGTATGTATGTATGTATGTATGTTCATACAAGAGCTCTCGTTCACCAGAATGTTCGGAAACTGGAACTACGACCCGAACTGTTTTAAATAGCAACACCTGGTTAATGCGTTGCTGTTTAGGAAGCTAAAATACTCTTGTTACTTCAATATTTATGTGGAATAAGCATTTTAATTTCATTACCTATAACTCTGTATCTCCTACTCTATTTCTAAATGACCATATGCATTCGTGTGTCTTATAGAGGAATTGTTGCTCTATAAGTTAAGGCCAGCATTTACCATACTTCTCTTGATCTTAAGAATAGCTATCGACAGATTTCTATTTCCTGAGCACAGGGAGGCAAGGTGTATTCATCGCTCATGACGAAGCCTTATTTTCAATTCCGAAAGAAAACTAGAAGTTATCTCGAATCCTTTGGCATTCTCTACGAGATGATGAGGTGTTACGTAGCCCGTTGGCCCTCTGCGGTTTTGAATTTCTCTCACGTGTTGTCAGGTGTTTGATCATTCTTTGTAAACGAATGGCTGTCTCATTCATGGAGAGAGAGAGAGAGAGAGAGAGAGAGAGAGAGAGAGAGAGAGAGAGAGAGAAACTTAACAAATTGAGCAAGAAAGAGATTCAAAGACAGGTGTCAAGGATTTGTAAGCGAGTCCTATCAGTATTTAATTTGTTTCCTGTTAAGACAGAGAGAAGAGAGAGAGAGAGAGAGAGAGAGAGAGAGAGAGAGAAGCTGACAAATTGCAACGAAAACACAACATCGAAAACCCGATATCATAAACGGCAATTCTTTGCAATCAGACGATATTTACAAATCGTCGACATCAAACAAAAGTGAAGAAGATTAAGTCTCTCAACAGCTTAAACTCTCCATTGATTTCCCTTCCATTAAGGTGTTTGTAATGAAGAGCTGATTGCCATCCTGGAAGGAGGTAATCAAAAGAGCCAGCCATTACAGGCCGCATTTAACATTTCCAGACGCGGGCGATGTCGGCGGTATGAGATTATCCATTAATCTACCGCGGTGATTGGCAGAAACCGGGGTCAGGTTTTAAGTGAGTTTAGCCCGAGGTGAAGAGTAACTTTGCCTCCTGTTCTAGAGGATAGCTGAAGAGTAAATGTGTATTGTTATAAGTAATTTGTTGCTGTAATTTCAGTGATGCTTTTTTCATGACTTGCAAAAACATTATAACGCGTATCGATATAAATTATCCCTTAGAAATAATGGTAGCAATATCAATATTCTCAAAATTAACTAATTTTATAGTTATTAAAAATAATGGAAAACATGTGAGTGTTGTTAATATTTAGTAATGAAACAGTAAAATAATGATTATGATAAATAATGGCACCAAATATTATCACTAAGACAACGCATACTCTGACACGATATCCCGATGTTTTTTTAATAAGCTGTGACAATATTGGCATGAAAAGTATACGCGAATTAATACTTAAGAATGATTAAATTACAGTTGCCATTTTTAATGTACTATATCTTAATCATGATTTAATTTAATTTGTGAATATATTTTCCTTGTCATGAATGCCCTGTTGTTATTTAGTTTATTAATGATCTTTTGTGTAATATCACGAATTATATTCAGTTACTTCAACAGTCCTCGTAATTTTGCCTCAATAGTTTTGCAATTAATTTTAAGTACATTTGTATTTCAGTGATTTAAATATCTCGGTTCTATGCGATATATTTGATTTCATTTTATCAGTTGTTGATTTTTTCTGTAAAACCAGAGGCATTAATATTTTTTTTATTACTTAATGGTTAAACTCACACGAAATAGAGGAAATCAAATAAATTTGAGAGTACAGGAGAGATGGAATAAAGAATCATAAAAAAGAGGGGATATTTTAAGATAAACATGTAAGACGAGAGAGAGAGAGAGAGAGAGAGAGAGAGAGAGAGACGAGAGAGAGAAGAGAGGAAGAGAGAGAGAGAGAGAGAGAGAGAGAGAGAGAGACTCATCCCGTAGTCCAGTGGTTAGGACTGACATCTCATCAGTTAAAAGTCGTTGGTTGGATTCCTGAGCTAGCTGGATTAATTTATGGCAAGTTCTATTGAATCCCATGGAGCATTTTGGTGTAAGCAATGATTAAAGTACCTGGTAGTTGGTGGACTGTGAAAACAGGTTGTTAAGGTAGAAAAATGGCAGAGGCTAGATACCTCGTTTCCAAATTCATGCTGAAATCTAGAAGCCTGGACCATTTTCGACTCATCCTCCCTAAAAGACGAAGGAATATGTATATATATATATATATATATATATATATATATATATATATATATATATATATATATATATATATATATATATATATATATATATATATATATATATATATATATATATATATATATATATATATATATAGGGATACATATATATATATATATATATATATATATATATGTATATATATATATATATATATATATATATATATATATATATATATATATGTATATATATATATATATATATATATATATATATATATATATATATATATATATATATAGGGAATGCAACATAGCCTTTTGTATATGGGTCCCTGCATCTCGAAGGGCGTCAGGAGGAGAGTGAGGGTCACTAGAAAGGCACTCCTCACTCCTGCTACCACCCTACCCCTCCCTCCCTCTCTCCTTCCCTCCTCTCTCCTTCCAGTTCTCTACCCCCTCCCCTCTATCTCTTTCATCCTTACAATCCTACAGACCCCCACTACCCCTCCCGCCTTTCCTACTCCCGTCCTATTAGAACGAGACCTGGTATTATGTCTTCCCTCTCACATGAGTTTACGTGTATTTGTAGGCTGTGCGAGCGTGCCAGCTTTTTCATGTGCGTATACGTTCACTTTTCCATGCCATGGAGGTACGCACATACGCAATGATAATTATAGTAGCATCGTTTCGTGTTTTCGATGTGTGTTTGTTCGTTATTTTTTAATCATCGTCTACTCGTCATGTTTCGTCAGAAAATAAGGTAGAGATACCGTACGTATTTCCATTCCAAGTTTCAGGTCCATTATTTTAAATAACTTTCGTTCTCATTTTTTGTTGCGTCAGAGGAGGCACATCCGTGACTCGTTGCTTTTGAATTTATGCACCAACATTCGTGTGTTCTAAGTTTCATTTGATTGTGTTTCATGTCAGAATATTTAGTACTGATTCCCTCTGGGTCCTCAAGCGATGGAAATGATATTCAGAAGTCACGGTTTTGTTCCTCGTGAGACACTACATTAAAACAAAAAACAATCTGTCAAGTTAACTCCATTGAAAAGAAAAGTAACCCTATAATTAAATTGCTCCGCTGGTAAAGTGATTACTGCAGTGTTGGGGTCTGCGGTGGGAGGTTGAAACCAACATTTTTGGAATGTTGAATGTCAAGTCGATGGCCCGTGTGTGCTTGTTCCATGTGAATATGTTTCATCTACTAAAATAATAATAATAATAATAATAATAATAATAATAATAATAATAATAATTATTTATTATTATTATTATTATTATTATTATTATTATTATTATTGGAGAAACAAATCCACAGTTATGTAAATGTACATATATTTAAGTTTAAAACAGAAAAGAGATAGCTTTCGGGAATCTTAAGTTTAAAACAGAAAGCTATCTCTTTTCTGTTTTAAACTTAAATATATGTACATTTACATAACTGTGGATTTGTTTCTCCATTTGAAGACTCGTGCTACTATGAGGAATTTTTAATTAATTATTATTATTATTATTATTATTATTATCTATTATTATTATTTTATTATTAATTATTATTTATAATTAATTAAATTATTATTATATTATTATTATTATTATTATTATTATTATTATTATTATTATCTCACCATCAAAAGGTATAAATTAAACCTGATCAAATGAACAGCCAATTTGATTTAATACCTTTCGGTACCTTAATAAATATTTCCATTGCGTTCCACATGACAGTAAACCGGTTTATCAACAATGAGGTTTAGGGATCTTTAATGAGGCATGAGGTCTTTGTTGTTATTGTTAACGATGTGTAAAGAAAATAACACAGCTTTGCTTCGACTGTCTGCTCTTTTATATCAAATTCGATTTTAGGAAAATCCTTTAAAATTCTATGTTTCTCCTTTGAATTTGAATATTACGAATATCAATCCGTTCTGTTGATCAAATTAAGGGCCTTTTGTTGGCCTGTTACATACAAGTTTGTTTACATTGTAGATAATGATAATGACATATGTACTAGGTTAAGGTTGAACAAGAAAATGAACTGTTTAGGAATGGAATCATGACCAGGAATTTTTTGTTTTCCTCTGTTTCACATGAAAAAATATTGATAAATATTGATAAATGAAGGGAATTAGGATGTTCATATCCAAAATGATTGTAATGGTAATGTTCCATATATAAATAGGGTTTACATTCTGAATGGCGATTATATAAAGATTAGAATGACGATAGAACTGCCCGCCCAGCTCCTACAATAAGTAATTATACTGAAGATATTTGATAATATGTTAGCGATATTGATATAATCGGTTGTACTACTAATGATATTTAAAACTACTATGATAACGTTCACGATTAAAGTTCACGATGATGATGAGATGACGTTGATGGTGGTTGTGGTAGTTACATTTAATTTCTGTTTACCATGTTGAAAAGGATCGTAAATCATAAGTTCGTTTATCGCGGGCGATTGTTCCTGATCTAATCGGTCGTTAAACCTCGACGGAGGCAGATTATCCAAGCCATTAAACGGCCTAATCAGCCTTGCGGTAATTATCCCTACCCCCTCTACCATTGGAGGACGTTGAAGGCACCACTGCCCAAGGTCTAGAGAGTATAGGTGCCCATGGTCTAAGAAGATGCCGCGCCTCTGACGCTAAAGAAGAAAAAGTACCGGAGGACTGGGTTCTCTCTCTCTCTCTCTTTCACTAATACAGTTGTGTCATATATATATATATATATATATATATATATATATATATATATATATATATATATATATATATATATATATATAAACACACACATAGGCGTATGCGCCTTATTCCTGGAGAATGGCTCCGGGGTATGTTAATGTTCAGGTTCTCTGCTAGTTTTTAAGAATAAGGCGGGTTAGCCAGCCTCAAACCCTTTTCTATTTTCGATGCTGCTTAAATCATTCTGCTGATTGCCTGGCTCATAATCCACTGCTTATTCCAGGAGCAGTTTGATATTCAGGAAGCGGCCGTTAATACTTTTCGTAGCTCTGGAATTGATCTCGGGTTTGTCGCTGGTGAGATGAGAGTGATAACTACTGGCCCGGGGGATATGAGAGAGAGAGAGAGAGAGAGAGAGAGAGAGAGAGAGAGAGAGAGTGCTTTGTTTACCTGTTGATATTTATTTTTATGATTTGGATTGCTTTTGCTTATATACTGCTCTATATTGAAGATCTGTTGTTCCCTGTACTGTAAAAAAGTGTGGAACGCTTATTCTGGCTAAGTAGTTGTTCAATTAATTATTTAAATTAGCATTCACTGATACCTCTGCTCACACACACACACACACACACACACACACATTATATTCACAAAAATAATAGGAAACTCTATAAAACCATCAGACGCCAAAATTAATGTTTAAATGAACAGCAGACACGCAGCCGAAGTATATATTCAGCAAAGTCAGCAGTATAGAGCAGAAACATGAGGATAACACACGCAACAAAAAATAATCAAAATGAAAAGTGAACATCTAGAATGTGGACGATGAATCATGTCTGATATGCTAATATTGACGACTGACATTCAAGCAAAACATTCCGGCTCTTGACCAGGGTATTGGGGCTACTCGCAAGGAATTTGCAGGAATAAAAATAAAAAATAAATAAAAAAAAATAAAAAAAGAGAGTCTGGACGAAACCTGCTCAAAGAAAAAACTACTTTGTTTTAAGATAATGACTTGAATCATGAGGAGTTTAAACTAGAGAGAGAGAGAGAGAGAGAGAGAGAGAGAGAGAGAGAGAGAGAGAGAGAGAGAGAGATTTCAATTAGGAAAGGCGATAAAAGATAAAGGAATGTGCAAATCATGAAAAAGGATAAAAGAGAGGAATATTTAATTCATGAATGAATTTAAGAGAGAAATATTTGAATCGTGACATTAGATAAAAAAAAGTCATATTTAATTCATGAAAGAATTTAAGAGAGAAATATTTAAATCATGACATTAGATAAAAAAAGAGGGGAACATTTAAAACATGAAATAAGATAAGAGAGAGAAATATTTAGTCATGAAAGAAGATTAAAGGGAGATGAATATTGAAATCAGGAAAGGTGATAAAATAGTAGGAATATTTAAATCCTGATAGAAGGTAAAAGGTAGAGAAACAGTTCAATTATGAAATTGGATAAGAGAGAGAGAGAGAGAGAGAGAGACGAGAGAGAGAGAGTGCCGAGGAGAGAGAGAGAGAGAGAAGAGAGAGAGAGATATCATGAAATGTCTTGTCTAAGATAAACAGATTAATAGGTTTCAGATAACAAAAGAGATCAAGAGGCTTTGTGGTGAATTTTAATGACTGGAAAATCAATGTCGTTTAAGAACAAGAGAAAGAACACATTTATTTAAAGGTAAATAGTATGAGTCAAGGAGAGAGAGAGAGAGAGAGAGAGAGAGAGAGAGAGAGAGAGGGAGAGAGAATCCGTATATGGCTAAAGGGGTTCACCACTACTTATTTTGCAATACTTATTGCTGTTTTATTTTCATTAGCTGATGTTTCAACTATTTTTTTTTTCGATGATTCGGCTAACTCGCGCGCATTGAGAGAGAGAGAGAGAGAGAGAGAGAGAGAGAGAGAGAGAGAGAGCACGCTTATGTTATAAACATTATCTCTTAAGAGGCGAGTTCGTGAAGTGACGTCAGAGGCGACCAAAGGGTACCATGACGCAATGCCGGGAATTGGTAACGTCGAACTGTGCCGGTTTAGGTCCGTGCGTAATGACTTCGGTTTCATTAATATTTTCATTTTGTTTGCTCGTTTGCAAATCTTACGTAATAGAGATGATTTATAGCTCGCAATAGGTGTTTCTTTTACTGAAGTTATTAGAATTGTTCGTATTTAAAGCCCATAGAAGAGAGTTGGACATGATTTTAAGGTCGAAGTCTTAGAAAGGGAATACGAACGCAGTCCCTTTCGTGCTCGCTATTCAGATGAACATCCTAACTCCTATTGGCGTTAAGTCAAACCCGAATTATTCGATCACGATAATGTAGTGGCCTTACGAACGCTCCCAGGGAACGTAAAGAAAGCGCCTTCTTCACCCTGGTTACGGCCCACCGCAGTCTACTTTACAGCCAAGGACCCGGTTCACTGCTTAGGGCAGGAGAGACACGACGGGGTTGATCAGAATATGCCTAAAACGTTCCTGGAACTCTCTGGGATGAAGTGAGCGTTCTAACCATGATGTGATTAAGTTTATTTTCCTATCAGAATACCTAAATGTTATTAGAGCGATTATGCCATTGGCTCCACAAGTAAAGCTCTTGTGGGGAAGTTCATTTGCGCGTATAAATGAAACATTTGACGTTTATAAAAGTCAAGTAGATGTTTGGCAGCAAAAGTCTCGTATAAAATTCTTCTGACATTTGAAGAAATGCAAGATGTGGAAGGTTTTTGTTCGATTCATTCTCGGAATTCTGATATTTGAAGAGAATGCAAAATGTTTAAAGTTCTTTTTTTTTCCATTTGTTCCCGAAAGTTAATTTAGGCGACTTGGTTTTACCTAAATTTAGATATAGGTGTTTTGAATGATTATTATTATTATTATTAATTATTATTATTATTTATTATTATTATTCATTATATTAATTATTATTATTATTATTATTATTAATTAATTAATTAATTAATTAAAGTACACTTCAGTGTGTTAACATTGGCAATATTTAAATATCTTACATAATCTTAACAGTCAGCATTATTAGTATTATTATTGTTCGTTTTCTTTGTTGAAGTTCCTTACATAATCACGAAATAAGTGATTACGCATTTTATACGAAAATGTTGCATTTTCTATTTTTTTTCTTTTTAATCAAAAGTGCGTTTCCTTATTATTGACTCTCTCTCTCTCTCTCTCTCTCTCTCTCTCTCTCTCTCTCTCTCTCTCTCTCTCTCTCTCTCTGCGTGTTAGCGTTCATTTGCTCAAAATCTTTGTAAGTATTTACCTTTAATGCCCGCACTATGTAAACAGAAATGCGTAGCACCACTTGCTTTAAAACCAGTTGGAAAATATAAAGTAAAGACTGCTTTATGGGATTGCATACTATTCACCAGATGGTTTTTAAGAGTACACACGGAACAAATAATAAAGGAGTAATCATAAAGCTAGATGAGAAATTATGTTTCAAAATTTTGATGATAGCAATGATATTAAAAAAGGCTAAACAGCTGAAATCGAAGATAAGATTACCCTCCCAAGGGAAGAGTCGTTCTTTGTCCATAAAATATTGGGCTCAACACAGCGCATTTCTCTTGTTCCAGAGTCTTGTTTGCCAAATGTTGAGGGGTACTAATTAAACCCGCTAATGGCACCTTTTGTTCGGCTGTAATTAGTGATAATTAAGATAATTTAACGCGTTTTCTTTTCCCGAAAGGATGTATGGCCGTGTCGCCCATATTCCCTTGTGGGGTAGCCGTTCCTTTTAGAAACATGTTTTCAGCTGGTTTTTTTTTTTTTTTTTTTTTTTCGTATAATTTGCGGAGGTTTCAAAACAGGATTTCTTACGCACGTTCTCACGAAGGTAAATGCGTATGTATTTACGTCCTGTAATAAGAAAAGAAACATTGAATTTAAGTGTTTCGAGCTTTGCATGAGTAAAGTCGTCTTTCGTTGTATGAAGAAATCCGTTGTTTAAGATATTATATATATATATATATATATATATATATATATATATATATATATATATACATATATATATATATATATATATATATATGTATATATATATATATATATATATATATATATATACGTATATATATATATATATATATATATATATATATATATATATGTATATATATATATATATATATATATATATATATATATATATATATATATATATATATATATATATATATATATATATATAAAGTTTACACGCATACTCACACCTGTTCATGTTACAGGGTGTGGCTCTAGATGGTTTTAACAATTCAGTTTTAAGAATAAATTGGGATGAAATTGCTATACCTATGCTCTAATGCCCTACCCAGTGGATTTTCAGTGAGGTAACGAGCCCTGGCGACTTTTATTACTAGGAGGTCGCCCAACCAAGTATTGACCAGACCCATTGTAGAACAACTTCTGTCATCTGGAGGCCAGTGTTGCAATGAATGTGGTCAGAACGTTCGTTTCTGCGGGTGCGATGTCTGAGTGAGTCGGAACACAGTAATCTCAATGTGTTTGTTGACCACAGTAGTGGATTTTGTATTTGGTAGCTTGTCGACTGTAGTGAGAAGCGACCAATGCCAAGAACGGATTGGAGCTAACCCTTTTGGGGAAAAGAAAATACATAGAAATACACACACACATGCATATGTATATATGTATGTATATATATATATATATATATATATATATATATGTATGTATATATATTTATATAGATACACGTTGAACTTGGTCCTTGACTACTGCTTCTGCTAGGGCCAAGAAGAAAGAAAAGAGATTTGTTACCCCCTAACTCCAACCATGCTGTGTGTGTATATATATATATATATATATATATATATATATATATATATATATATATATATATATATATATATATTCCAGCGCTGTTAAGCACCCATTATACTGTGCCACTTTTCTCTTAACCTTTAACCGAACGGTCGGGGTGATCTTTGGTTAACATAGTTTTTCTTTCTACGAATTTTTTGTTCCTTTTTAAAGCTAATAAACCTTTCTACCTGAGTCCGGTTGAATGACATGGAAAGAGGCTCTCTGGTTATGACCCTCTTGCGCCATAGCTCTTTTTATGAGCTCTGATCCCATTCATTTAGATTCATTCATTCATTCATTGCCAAGTTTTAAACCTGTCACTCTTTCTTCTATGTCCTTATTTAATCTCTTTCATGGGTTTTACGTTACTTCTTCTACTCGTATTGCGCATTGGGTTTTGTGTTTTGCTCTCATGCATATGCTTGAAGTATACATATTGCTGAGTTTTTTTTTTCAGGGAAATTAAAATGTTTTTGAAATAGATTTTTTTTATGTGGTGTTGGTTATTAGCCATGGCAGTCATTTGTCATGGTTTCCTTATTATTTTTTGTTTAACGTTTTGCGTTTCTATATGCTTGGAATTATTGCGAATAGTTTTTTTATGTTGAATTCTGTCCGTCTTTGTCCTTCCGCGTGCTTGTCATCCAGTTTCGTTATTTCCATACTTCTTCTTCGCCCTGGAAAATACCGGAAATTCGATTGGTTCTTTTCCTACTCATTTCCAGAAGAAAAAGGAATAGAAGTATTCGAGTGTACATGATGCCCTTGTGTAGGACAATACGCAATATTTTCTTATCGCGGAATGGTTCACTATGAACCTCATACGTCTTTATATAGACCCTAAAGAAACCAATTTCATCAGGAGACTCACTCACTAAATTACATTGGCCGTGGACAGTCTTATTACGTGTGATGTCAATCAAAATTCCCAGTTACTATTGATTTTTCATTGAGGTGTGAGAGATGTATTTCTGGTGATAGAAGTTCACTCTCGACGTGGTTCGGAAGTCACGTAAAGCCGTTGGTTCCGTTGCTGAATAACCACTGGTTCCATGAACGTAAAAACACCATACAAACAAACTATTGATTTTTCCATAAACAACGGAATTAAAGCATTATTGGAGAAATAGTTTTTAACCAAAGAATATTATTTGATGTTATTACTATTTTTCTACTGCCATATCGGTAATTTTAGAAGAATCAGATCTTTATTTTAGAAAAAAAAAATGTGATAAAAATTGATTAATAGAGAATTACGATGTTCTCACAGCGCAAAGGCCATTTTGTCTTTTATGATCTGCTTTTTTAATATTTCAGTGAAATGAATGTATTGAAAGCTTTTATAGCTAAGCTTTTTTTTTTTTTACTTGTAATTGTACATCCAAAATTTTACAACTAACTTGTAAATTAAAGTACACGCCATTCTTCTCACGTGGATATTCATATGACAAATACAGTTATCCAGATTACATTATTCTACGCTTTTCTTTACAAGGACTTAAATCTTCCATTCTGTGTGTAGCCACTATGTCATCTATGGCATAGTATAGTATGCCTTGCGTAGTAGTGATTTATACACCTTGAGTTGTGCCTCTCTACTGATGCTGCTGTATGTAAATGCCTCAGTGGTTGTTTTGATTAGTTTTATAGTCCAACTGGAGAATTTATTTTCATTTATGAAGGGCTTTATTTATCTTAATGAATTTCATTATTTTTTTATCCTAAAGAAACATATATGATATTAAAGTAATTTTCCGTAAAAAAAGAAATTATTTTCATTCATGAAGGGCTTTATTTATCATTGAATTTCATAATTTTTTTTATTCCTAAAGAATTATATAGGAAATTAAAGTGATTTTCCGGAAAAACAAGTGAAAGAAATAAATAAAGCTTTCTTGCGGTCAATCAAGACGAGGTTGGGTGTGGCCTAATGGTCAGTCTCGTATCCGTAAGAATTTTATTTGATAAAAGTTTGTTCCTCTCATATATGGTCCAGGATGTATGAGAGCACGTGCCTCGAAAACCTCTTAAAAAGTATTTTCCTTTCCATTGCATTATCTCGCAGGAATGAGAGGATAATAATTATTTGGAAAGCACTCGGTGAAATTGCAACATTCCCCAGTTAGAGTTAAAAAAAAAATTGCATGTGAGAGGTTGCCCAAAGGTCATGTTTAGGCCGCGTTCTTGGGTGTGCCTTGAACGAGAGAGAGAGAGAGAGAGAGAGAGAGAGAGAGAGAGGAGAGAGAGAGGGTCTATGATAATCTGTATGTTAATTTGTAATTTTTTTATGTGATTTTTATGAACGCTATTTTCTGATTTTCTTTCAGTGCCAAATTTGAGTGCGGTTGCTGATCTATATTTATGTGTAATTTATTAGTTACTATTATACACTGAAAATTTAGTCGTATCGTAACATGTAATTGGAAGTCACATGCTTTATTCTAATTCTGCTCTACTGTTTGTACCCGCTACGTCGCCTTCGTTTTCGAATTACCATAGAAATAGCCTCCGATTACAGGCTAATGATGATTCTCCGAAGGCTTCTGGTGGAAGGGCGGTGAGTGACTTCAGCGCACCATGAGAAAGTAATCCTTTATAATCTTGCGGAAGGTGATTGCGGTCTGAAGGTTGTAATTTAGACCTTGCAAATCATATTGCTTATCTGATGTACGCCTGTATCTGAATAGTTAATCTGGTAGCTTGTGCCTCTAACTGCTTTTCGTAAGTGTGCTTGTCACCAGTTTTTTTCTCTCTCTCTTTCTCTCTCATCGTGGCGTAATGTTACCATTTCTGGCTCAGCGCTCTATCCCTGAGCCGGGCGAGGAATAGAATAGTATGGACATGTTTTGTGAAGCTAGTTTGCTGCTGTTGAACGAACTGTGAATTATGTTACTGAAAATAACTGATGTGAGTGCTCATGATTCTGGTTAAAAGTAAACCATCACATCTTGACTAGGAATGGGATGGCTCACCGGTGTGGTGCTATTCATACACTCATTCCTAAGGTACTCCATCATAAGTTTTAGTAATTGCTCACACGCAGATGGGTAGACTCATACATATGGATGTATACATTAAGCTACAAATGTTCTTTAATATCCAATTCGCCCTACCTCGGAATTAATATATTTTCATATATGTTAACGAAAGGGGAATTTTTTAGTTGATGGTAATTCCGTTCTCTCGTGGATTCGAACCAGCGCACAGAGGAGAAATCGGGACTTCAGGGACGTCTTTACCCATTATGTATGTATGTATGTATGTATGTATGTATGTATGTATGTATGATTATCGATTATAAGTGCAGATTATATTCTTATGGAAATCAGTACTTGATTCTTAAACTAATGAAAACCGTATCGACTTATCTATTTATCTATCTATTACTGTATATGTATACGTACATAATTTTCATAAGTAAATTAGGACCTCTATCACCCCTCCCACCCCTGGGTCTCTCTCTCTCTCTCTCTCTCTCTCTCTCTCTCTCTCTCTCTCTCTCTGTCTTATGACGTAGGAGTCTGTACAGCGATACCTTTTGTATTTTCGGTTCAATCTCCTTTGTGTTGGAGTGACCTTAGAAAAAGATGTTAGTGATCTTGCCTCGTGTTGCCGTGAGGATGTAATTAAGGTTTGCAGAATAAGGAGAATGTTTGTTTATGAAATGTTTATGGGATAATTATTGCACCCTTTTTTGTTGGGAAGATGAGGGAAATCTCTCGTTACGAGATGTTTTTGTTTTCTGAAGTTTTTTGTGTAAACAATTTTTGTTTGTTTTGTCATCTTTATGATACGGTGGGTTGATTTTATATCCGTATAATGTTTACAACATTTTACATTAATCTAGACAGTTTGGTAAGGGCCTTGCTGTGTCATGTTGTTACTATATTTATTTTTGTTTATTGTACAATGCTAGAACAGTATTATTAGGATCTTGGTGTGAATGAAAACAATACAAATATATACAGTACTCTTTGTTATTAGTATATGATAAGTTTGTTTTTATTACTAATACATTTTACCGTTTACAGCGATTCCTTTTATCATTATTAATTACATATGTGCCAGTCAAGTTATTCAGTTTTAATTTCTCAATGTTGCAATGAAAGTCCTCTTGTTATTCTCTGCAACGACACGAGATAACTATTTTACCGTTCCTAGTTATCATTTCACACGTGCATTTTTTTTTTTCACCTTACCGTTCCCAGTTATGCATCTCCAGTGACTGATGACCATGTAGTTCACGCCTTTCCTTTCTCCTTTCCTTTCTCTGACTCCACGGCCTTCAGATAATTCCAGATTACTACTTCTTTTTTTATTTCTCTGACAGCAGGATATTGACTGTGATTATGAATGACTGCCGTAGAGGAGATGGCTTCAATAATCATTTAATATCAGTAGAAGGATCCACAGTAATATTGTAGTTTATCCAGACGAAATATATTTGTGGGAATATTTACAATCATTGTAAATATTTACACAAATACATTTCGTCCGGATACACAAGAATATTAATGTGGATCCTTCTACTGATTACTTAGAAGCACGATACGGTGTTTTTATATTGCATCATTTAGTATGTCTCTCCTCTTCTCCAGAGGAAAGGGGAAGGACGGAAAATGGGCTCTCGAGTCACGTTTTCGCACCATTATACAATGTCGATCGAGTAGCTTTCATGAAGAAGGATTCGGGGGGAATTATAGTGGTTGGGATTGCTGTTGCTAGTCGTTGTCCATTGTATTCTACACTTGATTCTCCACAATCTATTAATTACTCGGTTTAAAACTGACTGTTTACGCTGAGAGAAATGTATAGAAGGATCCACAGTAATATTCTTGTTTATCAAGACGAAATATATTTGTAGAAATATTTGCAATGCTTTGAGCTTCGTCCATCCTTCTGTGGAGTAATAGGAATGGACGAAAGCTCTAAGCATTGTAAATATTTCTACAAATATATTTCGTCTTGATAAACGAGAATATTACTGTGGATCCTTCCACTGATTACTTAGAAGCACGATAAGGTGTTTTTATATTGCACACACACAGACACATACACCCACCCACCACACAATATCGTGCATACATACGAGCACTCGCGGGAGCCAGGGATCGCGTTATTCCCATCTGAAAAAGAGGCGGCGGAACTCTTAGCATCAGTTGCCAGGATATGGTTTGAAGTTTCCCGCGCTAATTGGAGGTTGCGTTCACTTCGCATGGGAAAAAAAATAGTGCGACGTACAATTGTCAGACATTTTGTAATGAGCAGGTGTATGTTCCATGTTGCACGGGAGCAAAAGAAGAGGAATCTGTGAGCTAGGGAAAAAGAAAGCGGCTGTATCCGTGTGTAAAAACTTTTTTTATTAGCATTACATTGTACCACATGGAAGGACGAAAAATGATAAAGAGAAGGTTATACTTGTTCTTGTTGAGTGTGCGTAACCTGCAGATAAAGAGAGTGCAACCACGATTTTTTTTATTACTGTACCTAATAAAGAGAGAGAGAAAGAGAGAGAGAGAGAGAGCAGAGAGAGAGAGAGAAAGAGAGAGAGCCACGAATTTTTGTTATTGTTATTGTGCTTAATAGAGAGAGAGAGAGAGAGAGAGAGAGAGAGAGAGAGAGAGAGAGAAATGCTGTATAGAAAATAATTCTAAAATATAATATTATAGTTCTTACTGAATCTGCGCAACGTACAGAGGGGGAAAGAGAGAGAGAAAGACTTGAAATATGTCCAGGAAATTACAGAGCAGTCCGAGGGTAACAGACGGCAAAGCAAGCCGGTCGGCGCATAATTCACCTTCCTTACTTTCTTGTCATTGACTTTTTCAAGCGCAAGTTCGCGTAAAGAAGGAAGACGTAGTAAGTCTGGATGAAGAAAGAGGCAGAATCCATCCCCGCCGGCGCCCCCCCACTTGACGTAATTTCCGGCTTTGTGCATGAAAATGAAGGGTTGTGGTGAGAAGGGGCGAGGGGGGGGGGGGGGGTGCCGGGTTGGAGGGAGTTGTAAGTCGGTAAGATCCTTTGTAATTCTACTTGCGCACAACTCTTATGCTTGTTAGTATATTTCTCAGATTCTTTTTTTTTTTTTTTTTTTTTTTTGTTTTTTTTTTTTTTTTTTTTTTTTTTTTTGTGGCGTGAGATTGCTAGCCTCACGCCCTTTTCCAGCCTGGCTGAGACTCACCCCAGTCGACAGTACTGTTTCGTGCCCAATTCCTCGGCGAGGCCGTAATATCATGAAATGAGATTGACTTTTGTGATGCTAAGATGTGATCACTTGGTCATAATAATGACCATTGACACAGCACTATATATATATTTATTTATATATATATATATATATATATATATATATATATATATATATATATATATATATATATATATATCACTCATTATAAATTTATATATATATATATATATATATATATATATATATATATATATATATATATATATATATATATATGCCATGCAAAAGATGTATACCAGGTTAGGTTGTTAACGGTAAAAAGAAAAAAAAGTAAAGTTGTTACAAATTAGATTCACGCGAAGAACACGACGGGAAAAAATAATCTAAAATATATATATATACGTATAAATATAAAGCGAAATACGACGGCTGACACCGTCACGATCGTCACTGTGTTTTGCACGGATGACGTAACGGCGTCTTTCAAGAGTTTCCCACTGACCCCCTCCGGCGACAGGAAACGGAACGAATGCAACGAGAGATTGCGGAAAGAAGAGGAGAGTCTCGCGCCGCTGTGAGTTTTCTGTCTTCGGGATCATTATCATCATTTCCCCGTGAAAATATGAGAGGAAGATGAATGATGAGGGGGGGAAGATGAGCTTGGAGGAATCTCTGGTGGTGGGAATGATTTCGTGGCTCCTAGCGGTTCAGCTCTGTTTCATTTGTGGTGCAGCAGTTCGGGTGTTACAGTGTCACGGATGCTTTTGATAATTGTTGGCGGTCATGGATGTGACATACACATGAACGCCTCAAAAGCCAGATAGTCTGGATTAGATTTCAGGGCGAAGCCAGGCGCTTTGGACATGTTCCATTTGATTTTAATGTGCTTCTGTTGACCCAAGCAGTGAACCCCGTCGGGGGGTTAGGCCTTCGGCCCCTAGCTGCAACCCCTTTCGTTCATTTAACTGTACCTCCTTTCATATTCTCTTTCTTCCATCTTACTTCCCACCCTCTCCTAACAGTTGCTTCATAGTGCAACTGCGAGGTTTTTTCCTTTTACACCTATCAACCCTTTTACTGTCAGTTTCCATTTCAGCGCTGTATGGCCTCATAGGTCCCAGTGCTTGGCCTTTGGCCTAAATTCCATATGCAATTCAATTCTAAGCAATGAATTACGTACCTGGTTAGTTAGTCGACTGTGATGGATCGTTGTCAGGTTGAGTAAGAGCTTCTGGAAAGGACTTACTAAGAATGGGAAGGCTACACTCTGGAACTTCCTCCTTTCAAGGAAATAGATATATGGTAAAAAGAGGAAATTGGTTTCCCTTTTGCTCGTAACTCATTCCTAATTTTAATTTTCCTTCGCTTTCTATTCAATTTTTTTCCTTCCTCTTCTCATCCCTTCCTTCCCTCCTCCTTCTCCTACCATCCCATTTCCCTCTCGGGATCATTTCCTCGCTCATCCATCGTCACACGTCGCTACCCATTGTCAAGCTACGTTGCGTCACCGAAGATCGGCGTCGCCGGATACAATTATTGAAGAACGCTTGCGTTGACTGTGTGTCATTGCCAGGTAGTGTGCGTGCTGCTGCGCTTCTTGCCGATGTTTCTGTTTTAGAAGGAGTTTGTTTCTTTGATGTGCTGGGTTTTCGGTTGTTTTTATATTTTTGATCGAGGTGTTTTGGTATGCTGGTGTTAGCCGTCGTTTGTTTAATCAGGTAGTTTCCTGTCTAGTTTGTGGGTTTCACGGTGGTTTAGGCTTTTATCAGGAAGTTTTTGGCTTTTTGTGGGTTTTTGGTGGTTTAGTGTTTTTCGTGGAGTTTTTTTCAAAGATATGTTTAGGTTTTTGGTGGTTTAGTGTTTTTCATGGAAGTTTTTTAAAGATATGTTTGTGGGTTTTTGGTGGTTTAGATTTTTTTCTTTACGGAATTTTGTGTCCCATTTTGGTAGTTTGTTTGCTTAGCGTTCTTTTCAGTGCTTTGTTGCTATTTCAGAAGCATTGGTTAATAAAGATTAAAGACTACCATATATGTGTGGATTGTTGTATAATTTTAATATTTACCTTTTTAAATGTTTTTGCTTTGTCAGCAATATTCATATACCATGTGTGAACGTGAGTATCATGAAAGTTGGGAATTTTTTAAAGCCCGAAGCATTTTTTCTGCTCTTGTTTCAATGATGCAATTGTTGATACGTCTCTGCTTTTATTGTTTGTTGATTTGTGTTGGAAGATTTCTCCCTGTCATGTGTGTCGTTACATTTTTTATTTGTATGTTTCCTTTCTGTAATCGCGTTCGTATTTCGTTCATGTACAATGACGCGTACTTTTTGCGACGTTTGAGTGACCAATTTTGATGATTTATTGCGTTGTATTTCTTCAGGTTTTGAAAGTTCTAAGCTTGGACTGCAGTAGATAGTTATAATGTGTGATGAAAAAAAAAATAACTTATTTTCTTAGGGCAAAGCCAGAGCGATTGTCTTCATGTTTACTAGACGTGTGAAAGAAATTCCAAGTGGTGTCACTGTTAATATGTTTTGATATATTTTCAGTTTGAAATTTAAATTATTTTCACACATACATATACATATGTTCTTCAACCATCAGTCAGAGGTCGGCATTTCTCTCTCTCTCTCTCTCTCCTTGTCCATAGAATAATCTGCACTTTTTTTTTTTCATTCTCCCTGTTAGTTGTAAGTCATTAAAGTGTCCCTTTACAACAAGTGTCACCTCTCTCTCTCTCTCTCTTCTCTCTCTCTCTCTCTCTCTCTCTCTCTGTGTGTGTGTGTGTGTCAGACATATATAAAAAATCAGCATTCTCTCTCTGTGTGCATACAGCCTTCATTAATCTCTCTCTCTCTCTCTCTCTCTCTCTCTCTCTCTCTCTCTCTCTCTCAGCATCAGCTCCACAACACTGAAAAGAATTACTCACAGCCGAGTTACTAACGAAGAAATATGCCGTCATATTTTACGCAGATTTTCGTGTTCGGGTAAGATTTATGACCCGAATATAGCTATAAACTTCTTGAGTTTACGCGGAGAGATAATGGACAGCGAATTTCGACCTTCGCGATTCGCGGATTTCATTTCCCCGGAATGGGCAGAGTCTGGCTAAGCTTCGATAGAGCATCATCTGTAATTAGATGATGTCATGCTTTAGGTTTGTTCTGGATGTGGGTGCTAGATAGATAGATAGATAGACTGAATGATAGACATATATATATTTATATATATATTTATATATCATGTTATATATATATATATATATATATATATATATATATATATATATATATATATATATGTATATATATATATATATATATATAGATATATAGATATATATATATATATATATATATATGTATGTATATATATATATATATATATATATGTATATATATAATATATATATATATATATATGATATATATATATATATGTATAAAGAGAGAGAGAGAGAGAGAGAGAAAGAGAGAGAGAGGGTAAGAGTTAGAAGGACTTAACGCTGTCAGTGTAAGATGACTATAAATGGTCTTTTGAGAAGAAAACGTTGTAGTTAAAACTTTTAAAACTTTTTATTTTATTTACTAGCAAGAGTCCGTGCTGATTTAGGGCCAGCTTCACGGGTCCATGCTTGGCAACATTTGCATCCGCCCACTTCAGAAAGACTCACGACCCTTCTAGCGTACATACACAACTCGCAGGCCAGAGCTTATTTTTACCCTCCGAAAATATACACACAACCTGCATAACGATATTTTTCCTCGCCCTTCTCAAATGCACACACAACTCGCAGCCAGCCCACTCGATCAAAGTCAAATGAAGGTCTTTGTTTCGAAATGAAGGTGGACACAAATTACACGATGATGGAAGAGGCCCATCCGAAACGTTTCGTTCAAGCACCGCAGTCACGGATGTCAGGCGTTGTTGGGCCCCGGCACCTACTAAGACTTTGTGGGTCCTGCTTGGCCCTGAGTAGAAAAATGTGATTATCTGTATTTTGTGTACATTGTTGGTTTTCCTTTCCTTTTTTTTTTTTGCATGCTTCGTCTTATTTTATACGTAAAATAATAATTATCATTATTTAGCTCCATAAAATTTTGGGAATGACATTGCCGGTTTTTTTTTTTTGTCACATATTTTTCGTCACTTATTTTCTTATGCTTGTCTGTTTTTACTTTCATACAATTAATGAAACACGTAGACTTGCTAATAAGGGTATGTTGCCAGTATCTATTATTTGTATATTCTTTGTGAACTTTTCATCGTGTTTATCTTATTCCATTCGTTATTCTCATTTAACTATTGATTGAACATTTCCATTTATTAGCTTGAATTGTATCGCGTCCTTCACTCTCATTCAATTAAAAATAAAAGCTTCACTTCGCTCAAACGGCAACCGAAAACTCTTGAACCTCATTAACGGAGAACACGGGCATTTCCGAAGACAGGTTCCTGAGGTAACGCCTTGTAATGATCCCAGATAGACGGGAGCCGTCATTGAACCGTCTTCGGCAAAGGTCGCCGTCTTCAACTTCGACGCGCGCCGGTCAGCATTTCGACCGGGTCAGCCAGCCATTGGCCCTCCCCAAGTTCCTCTGCATGCTTGGATGATCCCCGACGCCCAAAAGGGGCCACGTTTCCTCACAAAAGATTTCGCGAAGAAGAATGGAAGGAGGTGTAAAGGAAAAGTGAGGAATGAGGGACGACAAAAGAAATTTGCAAGTTGTAACCGAGGGTTATGAGTCAGGAGGAAAAAAGGGGTGAGCTGGAAAAAAAAATAAAATAAAGAGGAGAAAAGGAGAAAGATGGACGATAAAGGTTATGTTTAGAGAAAAGGAATCCAGAAATACAAAGGAAAGGTAGGAGTGTGGGAAAGGAAAAAAAGGAGGTATAAGAGTTAGGGGGCAGATAAGAAGAGCAAAACATTAAAAGAAAAGAACGATAGACCACTAACGTTCAGAACAAAATCATAAAACATGTAGAATATGTTAAAACCGAAAAGAAGACTAATTGAGAATTCAAAAGAGAAATAAACGAGAGGAAAGGAAGATAAAAAGAATAATTCTTGATAAAGTATTTTTGAAGAACAGTAAGGAAGTTCGAAATAGGAGTCAGCAGCAAATAATGGGTTTAGTTCAGAAGTCCAGGAATGTATAAGCAGGTAGGGAAATAAAATATTTCACGAGGTGAGAGAAGAAGAGAGAGGAGGAGAGAGAAGAGATGAGAGAGAGACGATGAGAGAGGAGAAAGAGAGGAGAGAGAGAGAGAGAGAGAGAGAGAGGAGATAAAAGGGAGAGAACATGATGAGAAGACGAAAGATAATTATAGAACGAATAGAAATAAAAATGTTATTAGTATAGATGTAAAAAGAGAATGAAGAGAGATTAAATTAAGGAATTGGATAGAATAAATGAAGTAAATGATGAATAACATACGAAGAGAACGGAAAAATGTCGAGGGCATGAACGAAAAATATATAAACGAAAAGAGTAAATGCCAAACGAGAAGAATTACGAAACGGAACCACCTGAGCGATACCCTCTGTCTTTATTCTGCATCTCCAGTTCTGACCCGAGATCGTAATGAAGATTTCGAGATGGTTCGATCCGAAACGAAGGGTTTCGATTTCTCTTGAGTTTCCTCATTTCCATTCTGCCAAGAAGAACTCGAAGTGAAAGACAGGAAAATTGTAATTATGATGTACTCGGTTTCGAAGCGAACCGTTAATTCCTATTTCCACGAGACGCATATTTAGCAATAACAGGATATTATATATATATATATATATATATATATATATATATATATATATATATATATATATATATATACACGTATATATAAACGTTCTAAATTCATCATAATTCTTTATTTCCTACGTTTCGCAAGAACTTTATGACATCATCAGGGAATCTGATAAATAATTATGAATAAAATTAGTTGGCGCTGATGTGACCTACTGTCCGTTGCCTACCTCTGTCTTTTGATTTGTATGTCTATCTATACACACATGTATGTATGTTAATATATATTATATATATATATATATATATATAATATATATATATATATATTACATAAAATAATAACTTAAGACTTAAGGTAAAGCCTCACTGTATGTAAGTGGTGTGACGTGCTCCTGGTGAGACTTTTGAGGAGGTGGAATATTTTCAACATAGTGTGTTCAATCTAGGTTTTTGCAGGTAATGTATTATAGTGAAGAGTGCTTTCACTGTGTTTATATGTATATATATACGTATATATTTATACGATATATATATATAATATATATTATATATATATATATACATATATATATACATGCGTGGTTATGTGTGCACAGTTATATATGTATAAAATGTACATACACATTCTCTCTCTCTCTCTCTCTCTCTCTCTCTCTCTCTCTCTCTCTCTCTCTATATATATATATATATATATATATATATATAGATATATATATATATATATATATATATATATATATATATATTATATATATTATATATATATATATATATAAAAATATATATATATTATATATATGGGGGAGAGAGAGATAGAGAGAGAGAGAGAAGAGAGAGAGAGAGAGAGAGAGAGAGAATTCCACGGAAACTCCACTTGCTACATTTATCACCGGGTGACTCGTCGTTGACAGCACTGGAAGTAAATACAGTGTTCTGGAAGCGAGAGCACAAGAGCAAAATAACTTTGCAGATATTTCTTACCGAAGGAACAGAGATGAAGAAATGAGAAAGGCAAATCTGGAAATAAAAAAGAAACAAGAACGAAAGATAATGACGGAAAAACGCATGATAGAGAAATGAGATTAAGTAATGATACAGATTGCGAAGATAAGGGTCATGGGAAAAATAAAGATGGCGCAGAAGAAGGATGCGGCGATGATGATGGATCTGAAGAAAGCTGATAATTTATGACGAGAGTGGAAATAAGAAATTATGTACGATGACGAATGGGGGTTAGAATTGACATTACTGCAATTGAAAACTGTTCTTCGGAAAGTTATGCAGCGTTTATGTTACATCATCTGAAATCGAAGAAGGTTAAAAAAGATGAAATGGGCTACGTAAGCAAGACTGGAAAATAATGGGAAAGGAGAAGGTACAATGAAGATGGATTTGCATGACAATGTAATAGTTTTCTCTCTTCATAATACATATTTTTCTCTTACTTGGGGAGTAAGCCTACACATTACTTTATTGTTGTTGTTCTTTTTTGTGGGGGGTGGTTGTTAGGAAAGACCTATGGAAAAGCCTTAAAAACGTACGGAAATTTAAGGATAGAGTATTCATGATTTATTTATCAGAATGAAAATGTAAAAAAATAATTATTTCTAATAAGATATAGCATATTTATTTTAATTTTCGTTCGTGAAACAACGCGCTATTTGACTGTAGATTTTAGCACTCACACCGAGGAAGCTGGAGGTCGGATCACGCTTTGTTTCTGTTAGTGTTATTTATTAGACTACTTTTTATAGTAAGGCCAAAAACTAGTTTGAAATAAGATATTCTGTTGCATTCTGTAGCCAAATATTGTCTTGAGGTGAAGGTAATTTAATTAATTTCTTAACTTGGTTCTTTTATCGTCTGATTAACAGCTCTCCTAGGCCTTGCTCGAACGATTAGATATTTTTACGTAGCTAGGAACCAATTGGTTACCTAGCAACGGGACCTACAGCTTATTGTGGGATCCGAACCACACTATATCGAGAAATGAGTTTCTAATCACCAGAAATAAATTCCTCTGATTCTACGGTGGCAGAACAAGGAGTCGAACTCGCGACTACCGAATCGGTAGGCAAGCACGTAAACCACTCGTCCAACGAGAAACTTGATGCATGAAATATGTAAATGTTATCCAAGACTGATAAACATGTTTACCCTGATGTAAATGGAACGAAATCTTTGTATATGTAATTTACAGGTTACAAGTGTTTCCTTCTAAGTTCTGCCAACACTTATATAAATAATTTGAGTAATTAAAGATGAATTATTTATACCATATACATTTCATGCTTAAGCTTCAACTCTACTTTGTTAAGTAGTTCATGAATTGAAGACATCCATTCTTTTATCATAATTTGTATTTATGAAATATTGTAGTCTGAATTCACATACGTATATAATCTATATTTTAAAAGGATTTTAGTTTGAATTCTATGTAAATTCTATAAACAAGAAATACTCCAGCCTTCGGTACAATGTAGCTTCATTAACAACCAGAAATACGGCAAATGAAATAACCGAACGAGTATATAATATTTATAATAATGAAAATGAAATTTTATTAATATGGAAAGGCTGATTCATACCCCGTCTAGACCAAAGAGAGTCGCCATGCATAATGCCCTGTCGCCCAGCGCCGTGCCATATTGGATAAGATTTACGATCTAACTCGTAATAGAACGACATCACCTTAGTGCCCAACAAGTCTGCTGTTTCTTTTAGACATTCTAATTTCTCTCTCTCTCTCTCTCTCTCTCTCTCTCTCTCTCTCTCTCTCTCTCTGTATGAATGAATAAATACAGCCACAAACACGTCTACATATATAATATATCCGCACACACACAAATATATATATATATATATATATATATATATATATATATATATATATATATATATATATATATATATATATATATATAGTATATATATATATGAGTGTGTGTGTGTGTGTAAACAAGAACACGTATATACCACACACACATGCATGCATACGTACATAGTGCTGGTGCAAGTGTCAGATACAACTTTCTGGAAACCCTTTGAATATTCCAGGACTACTTCTATACCCAGACCGAAATCTTGAAGGAAGACACAAAAACCGATGATGTGTTGCTCATTTATTAATTCTGAAATGCAAAATTTGCGTTGAATTTTCGTTTCGAATTCGTATTTTTCAAGAAGATTTTGGCTTTACTCGCCTTTATATTTGAGAGCATTGTAGACACAATTTAGCCCTGGAGAAGGCCATGGTTAGTGGCCTAAACAGCTGTTGGCTTGGGAATGAATAAATGGAGCAACATAGTAGCAGTTTATGGCCCTGAGTTGAAATTGAGATTATTATTATTATATTATTAATTATATTATTAGAAATTAAATTAATTATTATTATTATTATTATTATTATTATTATTATTATTATTATTATTATTATTATTATTATTAATTCTTCAAGATTTCAGCCATGAAGATAGGGAGTAGAGTATGCACATCACGTGATTCATGTACATGCATTAAACTACAAATTTCCTTTAATATCCAATTCGCTCTACCTCGGAAATGATATATTTTCATATATGTTAACCGATGGGGAATTTTTTAGCTGATAACAATTTCATCCTCTCGTGGATTCGAACCAGCGCACAGAGGAGAGATAAGGACTTCAGTGACGGTGGCTGAGTCAGTAACTCACTGAAATCCCGATTTATACTCTGTGCGCTGGTTCGAATCCACGAGAGGACGAAATTATTATCAACTAATAAATTTCCCTTTAGTTAACATATATGAACATATATTAATTCCGAGGTAGAGCGAATTAGATATTAAAGGACATTTGTAGTTTATTGCATATATATAATATATATATATATATATATATATATATATATATATATATATATGTATATATGTATGTAATATATATATGTGTGTGTATGTGTGTGTGTTTGTATAAGATACAAACCGAATGTCCTTCAGATGTATATTTTCAATATTTTATTGGTATTTAATGGAGTTAATGTAATAAATAATGACCCATTTCTCTCTCTCTTTTCAGAACGCCAGTTCACTGAAAGCGAAGCAGGTGAGTCAGAGTTTTTGTTATTTTTTTTTATCCGTAATTGATTTCACGGTTCGTAATTACTTCGGCTCTGCCATCTATTAGTTTTTGAGTCTCAGGTTTTATTCGTAATTAATTTCATGGTTTCCTTTTTTATTCCGGGGCTGCCATCTACGAATCTAGCGGAAGTTTAATTTCAGCATTCAAATGATGTGATTAGTTACGAAATACGAATAGTAATATTGTAAATGTAACTTGAAAATGGGAACTAGTTCTTTTTGTAATGAAAGGGGTACACAAACTCACACAGGCGCGAATTTCTAATTTCAGCATTCAAATGCTAATCATTCCACTGATATGATAAGTTGCGAAATATGAATAGTAATTTTGCAAATGTAACTCGAAAATGGGAACTGGTTCTTTTGTAATTACAAACTGAGACAGATCACGAATTACGTAACAACAAAGAAGCAAAGAATAAAGCCTCCGTTTGGGAATCGCAATCCGAAAAAATTAATTGGCGATACAATACTACCCAAAGGACGTAACACGGCTTCTCTACTGACCAGTGATATTAAGTATTGTTCCGCGGTCACGAAGCGTCGATTTTATTCCCCTGGTGGACAACTTTCCAATTATTCGATTCTTGTTTATGTGCGGGTGTGGTTAACGGGCTTTTGAGTGGCTTATCTGTAATGAAAACTCCGGCGTGACCTTTCCTGCTATTGGCTGTTGCTGGGGAAGGTATCGGCGTTACTAATAGAAACATATATAATTGATTTATATTAATAGGAATTATGACCCGGCTGTTGGATGTGGTGGCTGCTGTGATTCTAATTATACTTCGAGAGATAATTCGGCTCCAACTTGTTATTCGAGGGAATCGATTTATGTGGTCTTCATTGCTTTGTTGCGATGATAATCCTGGTGGTGAATGAAGGAAACAATGTACTACCCATTTATGTGGTGGGGGGTGGTGGTGTTTGAAACCAGATTGTTGAAGGGTTATTATATTTAGCATTTCATTATGGAAGATGGAGACTGGTTTTTGGTTCTGAATAATAATAAAGAAACGTTATTTACTTGATATTTATTTCTTTAATTGGGGTTGCAAAGCTATAGGTGTTCATTATACAAAGCTGACAGGAGTGTACTCGTTGCCGGTAGGTGTAATTTACTTAATTGTCGAAGTGAATGCCCATTACTCCGATATTCATTTGTGAGTTATACTCTATATCTTTAACGAGAATTAAATTGAACATTCATTGCCAAGTAATATAGTTGTAATTACAGAATCATCAGTAGGAATGTTATTGGAATGACGTAATTAAGGTATTGTCTTTTGAATTCTGTAAACAATAGCAATAACCTACAATGCTTTTAATGATGAACGTATTTGATTATTCCTGTCACGTAGTCTTTGAATATATGGTGAATGGGTCTGCTATATCTCGCTGTATGTTGTTATTACCTCTAACAAGGAGCTGTATCAAAGACGCAGTTGCCTCTAATGACCTCCCACGTATTAATTTCCTCGCAATTTTTGAACAGGCTTACCACTACAAGCCTTGAAGCCAGCTGGGGAATACATGAAGAAACCTTTTCCAGGATTCCTATTGTGTCGGGTTTCAGATCCAACCACGACAGCAAGAATGAGTTACCACTCATACATACCTGTGCGCCTCAGTGGCGTGATCGGTATGGTCTTAGCCTGCCAAGGAAGTTCAATTATCGGGCATTCCACTGAGGTGTGAGAGATGTGTATTTCTGGTGATAGAAGTTCACTCTCGACGTGGTTCGGAAGTCACGTAAAGCCGTCGGTCCCGTTGTTGACTAACCACTGGTTCCTTGCAACGTAAAAATACCATACAAACAAACAAACATACATACCTGTCTTTGTCGAATTCAGATACATTTTACTACAGACTGAATAAACACATCTTTTCCATCATGTTTTACTGATTATTGCTTTTTGGGTTGAAATTATATTGTGCCTGGGTTAGAACCCCACCACGGTAAGAAAATGGTTCTTCATTTATTCCCCAGTTGATTTCAGAGGGTTAGACGCGTCCAGGAATTGTGGTGGAAATCGAGGGGCTAGTAGGTAATTCTGGTTCTTACAAAAACATGGCTCGTGCAGGTAACAACGGGTTATCATCAAATTATATATACATATATTACAAGTTGTCAGAGAGAGAGAGAGAGAGAGAGAGAGAGTCTTCACATCAAAAAATCATTTATTTAAGGATAGAAAGGATTCTCACCCGTATAGGAAGAACATTAGTAAAGTAAAACGACTTGACATCGACCAACTAGTAGCCATTACTCAGCGTCCGCTTGGAGTGACCTAAGTCACTGTAAACGAATTGTTAATCCTGAATGAAAACCGCCGGTGAATTACAGTATAGCCACATGAAAGACTGGTTCTCTCTCTCTCTCTCTCTCTACAGATGCGTTCGCTCTCTGTAAGGAAGTAATGATTTTCGTGCGTTTCTGTAACAATCTGTTGACCTAACTGGTTGTTAGGAGACGTGTTGGGTGCAGCTGGGTAGAGAGAGAGAGAGAGAGAGAGAGAGAGAGAGAGAGAGAGAGAGAGATCAGATTATAAAGATGATTATTCCCTCCAAATGTATACTATTATATAATTATAAAATAAACTGCAGAACTTCTGGTCAGATGTTCATTATATCCCGTGTGTGTGTGTCTCGTTTAGACATCCAGAGAGAGACCCGTGTTTTTCATGCTGACCTTTGACCCTAACTGGCCCTCGTTCCACTTGGCTGACCTCGACCTAGTGTGAACGTACGTGAACTCACTGTGTTACCAGGTTGCCTAACTATACTTTACGTATGCTGGATTTTCCCTGCTTGTACACTGATCCAGTTCAATGTAGTTTTAAGGCCTTATTTGTTTCGGGATGCATTTAGGAATCACGTGGAATAATTATGAATTTCCTTTAGTTTTTATAAGTTTTCTGGAGTATTTGCGATATCCTGAAGCATTTAATAATATCGGAAGTGTTCACGTATTCTTCAATAATCTCTTAAATTTTCATGATTATCCTGATGTAATTAATCGTTTATTAGATTTACTAATATCTAAAATATTCATCAATATCTTAATACAGTCAATAGTCTATTAAAGTTTTCGTATATCTCGTCCAGTATTTACTAATTTCAGTAGTGCGAGTATTCCCAAATCTCCAAGATTAGCAATCCACGAAATATAGTACATTAATCTCCTGAAGGCTTTTTAAGATTCTCCTAAATCAAAACGAATTTCTGAAGTATTCACGAATATCCTAAACAGTCACCAGCCTCAGTGTGATTCCAGTATCACACATTTATTCATTCTGGTTATCATTTTGTTTTGGCTTCGAGGAGGCACTACTCGGAGAAAGAACCCCTGTGGAGCGAATGAATTATCACACTAAGTTCAGCTTTGTAATTATGAGTGTTCAGGGCTCCCGTGGGTGACCCCAGATGGGTGGCTGGGAGCGTTATGAGTCGCTTAGAGGTCTCGGGGGGGGGGGGGGGGGGGGGGGGGGGGGGGGGGGGGGGGGGGGGGGGGGGGGGGGGGGGGGGGGGGGGGGGGGGGGGGGGGGGGGGGGGGGGGGGGGGGGGGGGGGGGGGGGGGGGGGGGGGGGGGGGGGGGGGGGGGGGGGGGGGGGGGGGGCGGGGGGGGGGGGGGGGGGGGGGGGGGGGGGGGGGGGGGGGGGGGGGGGGGGTGGGGGGGGGGGGGGGGGGGGGGGGGGGGGGGGGGGGGGTTCGTTTTGCCTTTCATGGGATAGTGAGGTCCTCATGAAAAGTCCTTCCTTAGTGTTTTTCAGTAAATATTTTTTTTTTTTTGGGGGGGGGCATAAGGAAGCTATCCCCATGTCTTTGGACACTTGAATATACATACACACATGCACACACATATATTCATATGTATATGTATATAGTACATACATATATATACATATACATAATATACATACATACATACATTCCTTTTCCTCAAGGAAAGTCCTGCCTTATGGCTTTGCAGTAAATGTTTTTTGGGGGATGTCTTTGGCCACCTGGCCGGTGACTTTCCACAGTCAACCATCTACCAGGAACACATGTCGCTGCGTAGGTCATTTCCGGTAAAATTAGCCCGAATGAAGGAAGTTACTGAATAAAATGCTTGTTCTGGATATTCTGAAGCAAAGGAAATCAAACACTTCAGTGAAAAAATTTTTTTTTTAACGCAGGGAGCTTAGATGAAACTACTCTAGATCTATAAACATAATGTTAGAAGTGGCTATGCCCAGTCTCTCTCTCTCTCATTTGTGCCTTGGTACCTTACATTCAACAGACGTACGGTCGGTTGGTTATGATTCTTTTTAAGGATTGCCTGTTTATTTATCATAAAAAAGCATCCATAGTGTTCTTCATATTGTATCTAATATATTACAGTACTTATATTTTTATTTTTATGTACTTCTGCTAATAATAATAATTAATTAATTAATTAATTTATAAATAATATGATTATTATTATTATTATTATTATTATTATTATTATTATTATTATTATTATTATTATTATTATTATTATTGTTGTTGTTGTTGTTGTTGTTGTTGTTGTTGTTGTTGTTGTTGTTGTTGTTTAATATCTGTGCATTTATCTTTCATTAACATTTACATCAGTAAATGCAGAAGGTACACGATAGATACTGCCCCTGCAGTGACATTGTAAACCGCTTCGCTTTTCCCCCAGAATATAAAAGTGGAACACATGAAATGGAGAGGAGCCTTTGAACTGTTTCTTGCGCACGCATGAACTCTCACGTTTGCACTGTTTGCATGATGGTATGTTGTCTTTTTCATGCATGTTTGCATGTTCGTAAGGTGTGTTTTATGAGCAAGTTTATTTATGTCTGCTCATTTTTGTGTTTGTGCGTTTACTATTTTCCGAGAAGATTTTCTTTTAAATTTTGATGTGTTTTTGTTTTTGTTTACGCATCATTGTTTGCCCATTTAATCTTGTAGTTGTTTGGTAGTGGTTATGTATATTGTGTGTATTAAAATGTATACTTTATGCTTACATGAAAACACATACATAGATACATACGCTCACGGATTTTATACATACATATATATATATATATATATATATATATATATATATATATATTATATATATATTGTTCAATATCTTGGGACATGTGCGCTCGTGTGTGTGTGCAGTTGTTTTTTAGCCAAAGGTAAGACGTGATTTAGCACCCTGGTCTGTAGGTTAGTTAAATTATGCCAAATATTTGGATAGCACATGGCTAAATGGCCAGCAAGTCATGTATAGCGGGTATTAATCTCACTTGTCAAATATATAGATATATATATATATATATATATATATATATATATATATATATATATATATATATATATCACCCCGACCATTCATCGGCTTTTGTTGGGTACCCTCTTGGCATCATCTGGATACCCACTGTGCCCAGCAAAGGTAACCGCATCTTTACGACTACTTTTACTACCCGGTCGGAATGCCAGGAAACAGTAGCTGGCGTTTGGGGCACAAGGAGACCGTGGTGTTTACGTGTCTTGTACAATGCCCAATGACGTGGCATCGATGTGTCACCTTACAACTGGACACGACAAACGCGGTGGCGGTGTCCCTGTGGAGTTGGAAGCTGCTGGCTGAGGACAGGTGATCTTTGGTGGTTTTTTTAATTTTCGTGCTGATTTTGGGGGGATTTGTGTCTGAATTTTAGGAGCAACTCACAGTGTTCTCTCTCTCTCTCTCTCTCTCTCTCTCTCTCTCTCTCTCTCTCTCTCTCTCTCTCTCTATATAATATAGTATATATATATATATATATATATATCATATATTATATATATATATATATATACTATACATAAATAGATACAGAGAGAGAGAGAGAGAGATGAGAGAGAGAGCGAGAGAGAGAAGAGAGAGGAGAGAGAGAGAGAGAGAGAGAGGGAAAGGCTTATTTTATGTTATGTCTTATTACATTCATTTAAAAATTTTTATAACTTTGCAAAGATAAAGTTCTAATATTTATATCTGACTTCTGTACTGATCCATATCTTTTTTTTTTTTTTCCTCTCTCTGTATTGATTTATTTTGAAACTACATTATCAGGACGCTTTCGATTTCATAAAGTAAGATTTTAATTCGCAAGCTTTTCACATCACTGAAAGACGGTTATTTCGCATCATGCAAATTCCACACAATTCCTTCCCTCCCTACCCCCCAAAAGAAAGCCTTTGTGTGGAATAAACCACGTGGCTTTGGAAAAAACATCATGCGTGGAATTATTACCATCCACAAGGTTTAGGACGCATTAAACTCCTTCTCTCGTAAGACAGTTATCGGTTTACTAAAACGAATCGACTTGTCCGGTAAAGTCCAGAACCTCATCGACGTCAGGGGTTTTCAAGCGCTCATTCCCCGGCAATTTATTCCCATGTTTATGAATTCTTACGAGATCGTATCGCCACGCCGAGGTTTTATTATGCTCGCTCGGCCGTGTTTTCCGTCGCGTAGATCAGATATTTTTTTTATATTTGTATTTTTTTGAGGAATTGGCACGTTTTTGGAAAGTTGAATTCATTGGCAGTTTGCTGTAATTTTTTTTTTAAACTTCATTAGGTGGTGGGTTGTATGTATGTTCGCCGTGTGACTAATTATAATGTCTGCTAGTTTTGTTTGTTTACATTTTGTGTACGTGTCGATAAAGTACTATGGTTGCATTCTTCGATTTATAATAAATGAAAAGAGAGATTCCAAACAAATTCACACACACGCACACACATTTGTATGTATCCTTAAATCCACGGTAGTAAGATAAGTGTGAACTTGAAAATGTAGAATGTACTACGAAAGTACCTGTTCTAAGTCCCTGTTTCACTTAACTTTCTACTGTGGATTTAAGGATATTCTCAAGTACGTGTTCCTTCGTGCTACATTGGATCTGCATGAATGTGTGTATATATGTATGTACATGTAATTATTAGTTTTTCAAATATGTAAATCATTAGCTATTATAATTAACCTATAAACAATCTGTCAGCTAAAAGTACCTTAAGAGGTAGCTCAGCTGCTTGACGGTAGCAGATGACAAGTCGGCATTCGAATTTAAGGTCAGTTGGCGGAGTGGAAAGTTCATGCATAAGGTCAGAGCGTAGGCTGCTACTGCTTCGTCAGCAGGTCTGCCTGCTGTCGTGAAAGCCATTCGATGGCTCTGAGCTAAGTGGGTAGTGGATATATTTCGTGTAGGTAGTCGTGAAATTGTATTTTCTCGTGCTGTTGTTCACTCCGTTGCTTTACGGAGGCTGGCTTCTTTGTTTCTATTTTAACATTATTTGTAATAGAAGTGGTAGTCAAATGTATATATGTATATTACTCACATCGGGTCATTTGGTAGCGCCCTGGCATGTCATTTTGAGTGAGTATATATATATATATATATATATATATATATATATATATATATATATATATATATATTATATAACGTGTGTCTGTGTCTGTGTATGTATGTGTGTGTGTGTGCACGCTCGCGCTGAATATGTGATATAGGTTTACTAGCTTGTTTTACGCGCTCAACAAGCTACGTCTTTCCTTTCGTGCTTTTATGTTCATTGTTAGAGAGAGAGAGAGAGAGAGAGAGAGAGAGAGAGAGAGAGAGAGAGAGAGAGAGAGAGAGAGAGAGAGAGAGAATTTACCTCCCAGTTTCAAGAATGTCCAATTATGAGCAGTCTTGGTATGGTTTGACCCCCATGTGGTCCATGTTTTCTCTCGTCTCTTCCAGATTCGAAAGCCTGATTCTTGGAGCCTAAAAAAACAAGGGGATTTTATCTTTAAAGGAATAAGGAATTTTTCTGTTTTATTTTTTAGTAATGTCTCAATTTATAAGAAACGTGATGGTTACTGGTGCATTTATTTTATAGGGTATTGTTGCGTGCATATATTTTTGTGTGGATAGTTGTTGCTGATATACCCAATAAAATTTTTTCTTGTGGAATGATAGTTCTGTTTTGTGATTTTACCTACTTTTTACCTTTTTTTGTTAGATCTCTCTCTCTCTCTCTCTCTCTCTATCTCTCTCCTCTCTCTCTCTTCTCTCTATCTCTCTCTCTACATATGTATATATATATAATATAAATATAATATTACATTATTATTATATATATTATATATAATATAATATATAAATATATAATAGTTATAAATTATAAAAATCATAGGTTTCTAAGAATTCGTGAATACCTTGTAAGTGGCTTTAAGATTCCTCTGCGTCAAGAAGCTGGGAATTTAATTCCTGCAAAGTAAGCAGTTGCCCGCGCATTAAAAAAAAAAACAGGCAAGAATAAATGAACGACAGAAAAAGCGCCTCTCGTGTTTTATCATTTAATGAGACATATCGTCGAGATAGTGAGACCGATCAAGGTGGCGTTAACAGGCCGAGAAGAACGCGCGGAATGCCTCGGCCTCCTTTCATGCCGCCCCAAGAAGAAGAAGTGACGTCCAATTTGTTTACATCAGAACTTAAAGGCCGGGCACTCGGAGCCAAATGTCTCCGTTAATGTCCGGTCTAATGTGGCTTCTTGTTATCCTGTCTGTCAACGCTGCTCGCGGGTTCCTGATCGAGAATTGCCCCAAATGCATCTAGATCAGATGATTAGATAGTGTTAGAGGGGTGCTAGAAGGGGATTGGTCAGTTTTTTTTTTATCAGAAGATAGAGTACTTTGGTTTGGTGAGGTGCAGGTTGGCGTTGGCTTTGCCAGAAATTAAGAAATCGGGAAGATGTCGTTTTATAGTCATTTTTCCTCGTTTAGATAACAACATTACTTATTTGGGGAATTTATTGTTTTCATCCTCTTTTACATGATCAGAACATCTCATTATTACTATTATAATTTTTTTTGTTTTGGTAAATCCGAATTCTGTCAGAAATATTTTCTATTCCATATACAGTTTTCTTCATGAATTTTATCTTAATATTATAGGTTTTTCTTTATAGAATAGCTTAGCATTTATGGTAAATTTTTTATTCCTTTTTTTTTCTCCAAGATTTTCACTGTCCAATATTTGCTGCATCGATTAT
>NC_087208.1:62567325-62574825 GCF_015104395.2 Macrobrachium nipponense | reverse complement strand
GAGAGAGAGAGAGAGAGAGAGACTTATTCATTTAGGATAATAAAGTTTGTTATGAGATATGATTACCGATAGCTATATAACATAATCTTGTATGCAACGAATTAGTTTTTATTAATTCAGCCTGTTTATAATTTGGCCGATGGGAATTTGAATGTGTGATAAATTTATTCATCGATGCATGTAATTATTGGGCAGCTATTTTTGCACTTATCTGAATTGTAGATCGACGCAGGTGTGCAGAAGTATTTCAGAATCCCTTCCTCCCCCTCCTCTCTTCTTTAGCATCTTTTTATATTTATCAACTGTGAAATGCTGGTCACGCATACCATGATGATTTCTTAATCATTTGGCCTTTATGTCTTCTACGTCAATGTCCCAAGAGATTTTCTTTATGCACTTGTGTTTTCCTAGCAATCGCCCACACTCGCCGCAGTGCCTGATGACATAAACAAAGCTATGGCTTTCGTAATATCTTTCATGCATCGTTTGTTGTTGTGTGCATAATGGTTCCTTATGGTTGACAACTAACTCTCTCTCTCTCTCTCTCTCAGTATGAAAAGAAAAAACAAAGTGAGCATGATGAAACGTGTATCCGTATTTCGACTTTTATGGCACCTACTGTTGTATATAATAAATTCCATCCACTAATTTCAATGTCTTTCTCTTTATTGATTTTTATCTTCCTCAACAAATGATCTACTTTAGTCGCGGGTTCTGTTGCTTTATTCTTCAGAAGATTTTGAGGTAAACCCTCTGGTGTTGTGATTGATTTTAGTTATTTTATCTCATTATGTATTATTATGCACTATATGCATGCGTGTATGTATCGCTGTTACTACTGAGAGTACTATTACTACTCCTTTTACTTTCATTATTCATATGAATATTCACTGTATGTGTAGGAATTAATATAAATATTATTGTTAATAGGTCTCTAGTAATATCATATTGACGTATTAATGATACTATATTGACATATTAACCCTTTTTAATGTCCTTTCTTAGACCCTAGACGTCCAATACCGCCCTATCGGGCCCCCCCCCCCCCACCCATACCCCACGCCCCCCATTAACCCAGCAAGTATATTCTTCCACATCTCCAGACTAAGAAACATCCTCTGATAAAACTGTGTTGTACTGTCAACTACTTTCGCAAAACTTCCGGTTGCTCGACATAAAGAGTTCGTAACACCTCTTCCGACCCAGACTTGACCCTACTCGACCCTCCTCTTGGCTGTCGTCATCACGAAGGCCAGGTCATGAACGCAAAAGCTGCTGGCTTCCGAACCTGAACGATCTGTTACGTTGGGTAAGGTTGGATCATCGTACGATGTTGCATCAGGATCTGGAAACGTCGTGCGCGGGGATTTGAAGTCTTCGTGCCGTAGGACGTCAGCTCGTCATGCGAGGAGACTGATAGCCCCTACTCAAGTGTTGGAGTGGTGATCTAAGTAATGGTTTATTGGGAAAGTCTCTCTGGGTTTCTTCCTACTTCTGCAGCAACCCTTTTTTTTTCATGGATTGAAATTCCGAGTGAACGTTTTTGGTGGACTGCTATTTTGAATTAATATTGTGGTTTTATTTTTCCCGATTTGTTTTCCTTTTATCTTGACGTCAGTGTTCCTGACTTTGTTTGAAATTGTCCTTGGGAGAAATTGTCGAAGGCTCGTACAATATTCTCTCTCTCTCTCTCTCTCTCTCTCTCTCTCTCTCTCTCTCTCTCTCTTTCTAGAGGATGGCCACACTCCATTCGGAATCCATGGTGCCTCTATTGACCTAAGTAGTGATTTAGGTATCGCGTAGTTAGGCGACTGTGGTAGTATCTACCAGAGTTAGACCGAGGACTTGGGCTAGCAACCTTATCTTCTCATAAGAATACGAGACTTGCTGAGAGCGGTCAAAAGGGTAAAAAAAGACGTATGGTTTTATGGTAGCCCATAAAATCTACCCTGTTGGTGTTTTTATGGGCTATAGTACCTTTATTAGATGGAATTCTGTTTTAACAGGTAATATTTTATAGTCTATATATATTATATATATATATATATATATATATATATATATATATATATATATATATATAAAATTTTTACGGAACTTCAAAAACTATCACAAGACTCTCTCAAGAAAGGGGTTACAGACAGTGTAATTTTATTATGTTAAAAGGAAATACATGACAAATGGAATTTATTATTATTATTATTATTATTATTATTATTATTATTATATTATTATTATATTATTATTATTATTATTATTATTGAACTAAGAAACCTCCGTAACGAGGCTATATATTGACAATTTAAAGCCACAGTAGTGTTAAGAATATATTTTTTGTACAATGTTGAAAATGACTGGGAGAGACTTTCGGATAATGCTCCGTATCCCTCTTCAGTCGTCCTCTGAAGAGGGATACGGAGCAGTATCCGAAAAAAGTGTCCTCCTAGGTAATTTTAACCATTGAACAAAAATATATTTTTAACACTACTGTCGTTCTTAGTTTTTTCATTATTTATTATTATTATTATTATTATTATTATTATTATTATTATTATTATTATTATTATTATTATATATTCATAACCTAAAACCCTCTAAAGATACGAGGATACAATTTCAAGTCGAAGTTTCATAACCTAAGAAAGGTTGGGTAAATTGGCGCGTGGTCTACTGGGTAGAATGGAAGCAGCCCATGTAGTAATGGAGACAGAAGAAAGTCCAGCAAACGTAATTTGGGGTAGCTGGTTCCAGCAATGAAATTAGCGTCCATTTGTCATGATTTACTTCTCAATTTCTCTTGTAGTGTAGGCAGCTGTATGAATATTCAATAAACTGCCAGGCCCTTTCAACGGTTATCTTGCGTATCATCTCTGCTTGCTACTTCTGTTTTGCATGTTTTGTTTGGAGCCTGAATACCACATTGTCTGGGTGTTTGTTTGCGACTGTTTGTCGAGTACTGTCGGCAGTTCATCGTAACTGCTCATCAGCTTTCACACCTCGCTCGTCTCGTCTTTTATTTGCTAGGATTGTTGTTGGTTCCTCAACTGCTTCAGAGGTGTTGATTTTCCTGACTTGTATTTGCTATGTTCTGAGCTTTTGCTTCTCAGCTTCGGTGAAAGTTTTGTAATGGGGCGCTTCTTCAAGCTTGTCTGTCCCTGCTAACTGTGCTTGTTTGCAGAGAAGAGCGTGAGAAAACCTCTGGAAACTTTTTTATTTTATTTTTTTTTCTATGGTTATCTATAGAAACAGAACCTAGTATCCTTCCGTCTCTCTGCCAGCCATTTTTCTTATTTTTGTTATATCAAGATGATTTGCGTTTATTTGAAGGTATTTTTCAAAATTTTCTTGATATGTGAATCCCTCTTAAATCGTTTTATTTGTATACAGCATTTTTCTTCATATTTACGTCATCTCTTAACTAGATATGGTTACGCACCTGACGTCGGATAGTGTTGATATACAGTTAGTATTGTATTGCGTAATGAATTCATTAATTCTGTGTATTAACATTTTACATTCGCATAGGTTTTTTGTTTATCTGCGAATTTTATCCATCTCGTAGACCTTCAGCTGACATGAGAATGAACAAAAATGGTATATATAGGTCTGCCCTACTTTATTGTCCTCGGTGACCAATAATTTGGTTTAACGGTAGGCTTTTTTTTAATAGGAATTTCTCGGGTTATTGTAATTCCACTTAGATACAGTTTGATAAGTATTGTCCTGATGTTATTCGTACTCGCCATTAAGATTTGGGTCTGTAATTTCGACAGTTCTTCCTTAAAAATTTGCTATAGAATTCCCAAACACTTCAGTTAGTCTGTTCACTGAGGTAGTGTTTATTTATCGGCTTATTTGATATTAAATATTTAATAGCTAATACGTAACCGTCCGTGTTATCAGGGAGGACCTTGTAGGCAAGATATGTCCATTTTCCTTCGCGGTTAACCAAAGAAAACGCGCTTTGATACACCCCAGACTTTACTATTCTGTTTATATTTAACGTACTGTTGGTTTTTTAATGTATTACTTAACTGGAAATAATATGCAGCTGAATTTCAATACTTTGTAATGACCAGTGCTGTCTGTCTATCTGTACTATGTATGTATGTACATATGTATATATGCATGTGTATATTTATGTATTAATTTTATCACTTAACTGGATGATATCTAGCGGAGATATTTATTCAGGAAAAGTTACAAGCTTTGTAGAATAAACAGTTCTCATTGTCAAGTATCCGTTGAATCTTTGCAATTTTTCCCGACTAAATATCTCCTTTAGAGACCATCAAGTTTCAATGAAAAATCCTGTTAGTACCCATATATATATATATATATATATAATATATATATATATAATATATTATATTATATATATATATATATATATATATATATATATATATATATATATATATATATATATATATATATATCGTGCATACATATATGCGTATATTCATTGATTTATGGAACCGGGTTTTCATTTCAGCAATACTGAGGGAATTGACTTGTGGGAGCATTTAAGAAATATTTGATATAAAACCAGATATTTCTTATCTGGGACTTTAATGTGCGATTACTATGATGAAGGTTAAATTCAGCTGTCGTGTAATTTTAATATTTGTCGCCGGAATCTGTGTCAAAAACTGGGAAAGAAATCTCTCTCTCTCTCTCTCTCTCTCGTTAAAAGAAATCTTGATCGCCGAGTTAATGACAGTTTAATGAGAAATACAGATATGTCTTCGCTAATGAGGCAAACAATTATACACAAAAAGATTAACGGAGGAAAGATGTATGACAGCCAATGGTCATATGTTTGAATATTTTTCTTAGTGATGTAGTGATGTTCATAGGGAGGCATACTTTTATGATTTAGTGTTCATATTCACTGAGATGTTAGCCAGTCTATCCTGCATGTGAAGTGACGTAGCGTGTGTGAGCGTTGTATGATTTTGCGTGTATGTGGTCTTTTGTAGTTTGTCTTAAAACTTAGAACCTATACGGTCTAATCGTTGCCCTACTCTTCAGGAAAATTAAATGAAATTAAATAAAATGGATAGTGAATCTTCTCTTTTACCCATTTTTCATATTCTGTCATTTTCATTCAGTTTTGTAACTGTCTCTATTCTATAGCCCCTATGGCCAACTAAGCAGTAAGATTCACGAGAGAAGCTGGCCACACAGGTGGAATAATTGAGCAGCGCCAGTTATAAGACTGAATGAAAGAGACATATTACGAAGTATGGTTATAAGGGAAGGTCCATTGTCCCCTTTATTTCAAAGATCTGTCGATTTGTAGCTGTGAAAACCATCTCGCTGATTTTTTAGTGCCCTACTGTGTTGAGTTTCTTGACATCCGTTGCTTAAAGCTGTGTAGGACACGTACAGTCTTTAGGATTATAAATTTAGTATCTTGCTGAATATTTTCTGCAATGTTTGCAGAATGAATGGTGCATATATATCAAGATGGTGACACATAAACAGGAAGGTGCTCATCGTTCGTTACGCCTCCTTAATTAGGTATTTAATGCGAGGTTTGGTGACCATGAACACTAACATTAGAAGTATTAAGTACAGTCATTTTTAAAGTTAGGAACTGTGCTATCATGTGCAGGTTTTATTGACATGTATTTCTGTTTTTATTTTATTTTGTTCCTGTTGACTGATTGGGGTAACTACACGCAGAGTATCGAAAGGAATAGTGAAAGAAATAAAATGATATTGCCTTTGAATACAATTGTAGTTCCTCGTTGCACGAGTGGTTTTCGCGCTCGGCTGCCAATCCGGTGGGCCAAAGTTCGATTCTCGGCTCGGCCAACGCGGAAACAGAGGAATTTATTTCTGGTGATTGAAAGTCGTTTCTCGATATAATGTTGTTCGGATCCCACAATAAGCTGTAGTAAGTCCCCTTGCTAGGTGACCAATTGGTTCCTAAGCCACGTAAAAATATCTTATCCTTCGGGCCAGCAGCCCTAGGAGAGCTGTTAATCAGCTCAGTGGTCTGGTTAAACTAAGATATACTTTCTGAACTCAATTGTGATTCTTCTTCCTCTTGCTCTCGGTAGGTCGTACACGGGGGTTACGAAACACCCAGAGAATCGGCCGCCCAAATGAAGCAATTCCAGAACGGAGAACTGGAATCCGTGTGGGACTTTACAGCCCTTCCAGCACTCCATTCTTTTCTCTTATTGAGCCTCCTGAATTCACTTAAACCTTTCTCTCTCTCTCTCTCTCTCCCCCATTCTGCGGTAAACATCCCTTCGATTTGGCCAACTCAGGCGAGGAGGAGGAGGAGGAGGAGGAGGAGGAGGAGGAGGAGGAATAATAATAATAATGATAAGTGAAGCGTGAAGACGACTCGAGGAAAAACCCCTTGGCTTTGAAGCACGCCACGAACCCGCCGGGGTGGTACCTACTAGCGGTGGTGGGCATGGTGGTTCGACCTGGGCATTTGAATCCGTCGAAGCGGAAACCAGACTAAACAATACCTAGTTCGAAACGGGTTATTACGACGATTCGTTTGCGTCCTGACGACAAAGCTTCGGCTCTCGGTCCGCATACTAATGGCGAATCTGTAACGCTAGCTAGACGGACCCAGAGCGGCCTTGCACTCCCGGGTTGGAGGGGCGTTGGGGTGGGGGGGAGACGGTCACGGGTCTCGGGTCTCGAAATGATTTTCTGGTCTTGTAACCTCTGTGCCGTACTCCTTAATGGCTTGTTGGAGTGGGACAGGCAGAAGTTAAGGTAGGGAGAATGGGAGATTCCGTCTGGGAGGGAAATGGAGGGTAGGAGGGTACGAGGGAGACAGAGAAATGGTTAATACAGAAGAGATAAGAACCTCGGAACTGATGCTGAAAGGCGAGAGATAGAACAGCGTGGAAAAGTGCCTCAGTGGCGTGATCGGTATGGTCTTGACCTGCAATTTCGGTGGCAGCGAGTACGATTCTAGGGCGTTCCATTGAGGTATGAGAGATGTGTATTTCTGGTGATAGAAGTTCGCTCTCGACGTGGTTCGGAAGTCACGTAAAGTCGTTGGTCCCGTTGCTGAATAGCCATTGGTTCCATGCAACGTAAAAACACCATACAAACAAACAAACAAACAGCGTGGACGTTCATGATCGCCAGCGACTTGGGAGACGAAATTCGCTAAAGAAGAGAAAATGCGAGGTAAACTACAAGGAAGAAGAGAATTAAAACAAGAGGGAAGAACCTCTGAATTGAAGAAGAAGACAATACAGAACAGCATAGAGGTTCTTGATCGACAGAAGAGGAAATATATGAAATAAACCACAAAAGGAATAGACTCCATACTTGTCACTAAACATCGTCGCAACCTTCGCATAATGGTTCATCGTCTCGAAATGGTTCGTCCAGTGTTCCAAAGTCTATAATATCCTCCGATTAGAAATGACCCATCCGGCTGGTCCATTGATAGTTCCTGATCTTGATCATTACGATGGTAATGAAGACCTGAGCTAAACTTTGAGAAGCAGT
>NC_087208.1:62539825-62557325 GCF_015104395.2 Macrobrachium nipponense | reverse complement strand
GGATCGGGATCCTTTGGCCTTTAGCCTCGGTGGTGGGTCCATCCTGAGGGCCCCGCTTCCCCCAGCCTGCAGGAAACCTGCCTTCCTCGGGGAAGCAGCCTCTGAGGAGGATTGTTCCCTCCATGGGCTGGATAGGGATCGGGATCCTTTGCCCTTAGCCTCGGTGGTGGGTCCCCAATCTCAGGACCGCATTCCCCCAGCCTGGCAGGAAACCTGCCTTCCTCCGGGGAAGCAGCCTCTGAGGAGGATTATTCCCTCCATGGGCTGGATAGGATTGGGATCCTTTGGCCTTTAGCCTCGGTGGGTGGCGGGGGTCCCAAGCTCAGGACCGCTTCCCCAGCCTGGCAGGAAACCTGCTTCCTCCGGGGAAGCAGCCTCTTGAGGAGGATTGTTCCCTCCATGGGCTGGATAGGATCGGGATCCTTTGGCCTTTAGCCTCGGTGGTGGGTCCAATCTCAGGACCGCTTCCCCAGCCTGGCAGGAAACCTGCCTTCCTCCGGGGAAGCAGCCTCTGAGGAGGATTATTCCCTCCATGGGCTGGATAGGATTGGGATCCCTTTGGCCTATTTAGCCTCGGTGGTGGGTCCATCCTCAGGCCCGCTTCCCCCAGCCTGGCAGGAAAACCTGCCTTCCTCCGGGGAGCAGCCTCTGAGGCGGATTATTCCCTCCATGGGCTGGATAGGATCGGGATCCTTTTGGCCTTTAGCCTCGGTGGTGGGGTCCATCCTCAGGACCGCTTCCCCAGCCTGGGCAGGAAAACCTGCCTTCCTCCGTAAGCAGCCTCTGAGGAGGATTATTCCCTCCATGGGCTGGATAGGATTGGGATCCTTTGGCCTTTAGCCTCGGTGGTGGGTCCCAATCCTCAGGCCCGCTTCCCCAGCCTGGCAGGAAACCTGCCTCCTCGGGGAAGCAGCCTCTGAGGAGGATTGTTCCTCCATGGGCTGGCTAGGATTGGGATCCTTTGGACCTTTAGCCTCGGTGGTGGGTCCATCCTCAGGTCCGCCTTTCCCCAGCCTGCAGGAAAACCTGCCTTCCTCCGGGGAAGCAGCCTCTGAGGAGGATTATTCCCTCCATGGGCTGGATAGGATTGGGATCCTTTGGCCCTTTAGCCTCGGTGGTGGTCCATCCTCAGGCCCGCTTCCCAGCCTGGCAGAAACCTGCCTTCCTCCGGGGAAGCAGCCTCTGAGGAGGATTATTCCCTCCATGGGCTGGATAGGATCGGGATCCTTTGGCCTTTAGCCTCGGTGGTGGGTCCAATCTCAGGACCCGCTTCCCCAGCATGGCAGGACACCTGCCTTCTCGGGAAGCAGCCTCTGAGGAGGATTGTCCTCCATGGGCTGGATCCAGGATTGGGATCCTTTGGGCCTTTTAGCCTCGGTGGTGGGTCCATCCTCAGGCCCGCTTCCCCAGCCTGACAGGAAACCTGCCTTCCTCCGGGGAAGCAGCCTTCTGAGGAGGATTGTTCCCTCCATGGGCTGGATAGGATTGGGATCCTTTGCTTTAGCCTCGGTGGTGGGTCCATCCTCAGCCCGCTTCCCCAGCCTGGCAGGAAATCTGCCTTCCTCCGGGGAAAGCAGCCTCTGAGGAGGATTGTTCCCTCCATGGGCTGGATGGATCCGGGACCCTTTGGTCTTTAGCCTCGGTGGTTGGTCCAATCTCAGGACCGCTTCCCCAGCCTGGCAGGAAAAACCTGCCTTCCTCCGGGGAAGCAGCCTCTAGGAGGGGGATTATTCCTCCATGGGCTGGATAGGATGGGGTATCCTTTGTCCTTTAGCCTCGGTGGTGGGTCCATCCTCAGGACCGCACTTCCCCAGCCTGGCAGGAAACCTGCCTCCTCCCTGGGAAGCAGCCTCTGAGGAGGATTGTTCCCTCCATGGGGCTGGATAGGATCGGGATCCTTTGGCCGTTTAGCCTCGGTGGTGGGGTCCCAATCTCAGACCGCTTCCCCAGCCTGGCAGGAAACCTGCCTTCCTCCGGGGAAGCAGCCTCTGAGGAGGATTATTCCCTCCATTGGGCTGGATAGGATCGGGATCCTTTGGCCTTTAGCCCTCGGTGGTGGGTCCAATCTCAGGACCGCTTCCCCAGCCTGGCAGGGAAACCTGCCTTCTCGGGGAAGCAGCCTCTGAGGAGGATTGTTTCCCTTCCATGGGCTGGATAGGATCGGGATCTTTGGCCTTTAGCTCGGTGGGGGTCCCGGGATCCTCAGGACCGCTTCCCCCAGCCTGGCAGGAAACCTGCCCTTCCTCCGGGAAGCAGCCTCTGAGGAGGATTATTCCCTCCATGGGCTGGATAGGATTGGGATCCTTTGGCCTTTAGCCTCGGTGGTGGGTCCATCCTCAGGCCGCTTCCCCAGCCCTGGCAGGAAACCTGCCTTCCTCCGGGGAAGCAGCCTTTGAGGAGGATTAGCCCTCCATGGGCTGGATAGGATCGGGGGAATCCTTTGGCCTTTTTAGCCTCGGTGGTGGGTCCAATCTCAGGACCGCTTCCCCAGCCTGGCGGAAACCTGCCTTCCTCCGGGGAAGCAGCCTCTGAGGAGGATTGTTTCCCTCCATGGGCTTCGGATAGGATCGGGATCCTTTGGCCTTTAGCCTCGGTGGTGGGGTCCATCCTCAGGACCGCTTCCCAGCCTGGCAGGAAACCTGCCTTCCTCCGGGGAAGGAGCCTCTGAGGAGGATTATTCCCTCCATGGGCTGGATAGGATCGGGATCCTTTGGCCTTAGCCTCGGTGGTGGGGTACATTCCTCAGGCCGCTTCCCCAGCCTGGCAGGAAAACCTGCCTTCCTCCGGGGAAGCAGCTCTGAGGAGGATTGTTTCCTTCCCCCATGGGCTGGATAGGATTGGGATCCTTTGGCCTTTAGCCTCGGTGGTGGGTCCATCCTCAGGCCCGCTTCCCCAGCCTGGCAGGAAACCTGCCTTCCTCCGGGGAAGCAGCCTCTGAGGAGGATTGTTCCCTCCATGGGCTGGATAGGGATACGGGACCCTTTGGCCTTTAGCCTAGGCCCCGGTGGTTGTCCAATCTCAGGACGCTTCCCCAGCCTGGCAGGGAAACCTGCCTTCCCTCCGGGGAAGCAGCCTCTGAGGAGGATTATTCCCTCCATGGGCTGGATAGGATTGGGATCCTTTGCCTTTAGCCTCGGTGGTGGGGTCCATCCTCAGGACCGCTTCCCCAGCCTGGCAGGAAACCAGCCTTCCTCCGGGGAAGCAGCCTCTGAGGAGGATTGTTTCCTCCATGGGCGGATAGGATCGGGATCCTTTGGCCTTTAGCCTCGGTGGTGGGTCCAATCTCAGGACCGCTTCCCCAGCCTGGCAGGAGGAAACCTGCCTTCCTCCGGGAAGCAGCCTAACCTGAGGAGGATTATTCCCTCCATGGGCTGGATAGGATCGGGATCCTTTGGCCTTTAGCCTCGGTGGTGGGTCCAATCTCAGGACCGCTTCCCCAGCCTGGCAGGAAACCTGCCTTCCTCCGGGGAAGCAGCCTCTGAGGAGGATTGTTCCCTCCATGGGCTGGATAGGATCGGGATCCCTTTGGCCTTTAGCCTCGGTGGTGGGTCCATCCTCAGGACGCTTCCCCAGCCCTGGCAGGAAACCTGCTTCCTCCGGGGGAAGAGCACCTCTGAGGGAGGATTATTCCCCCCTCCATGGGTGGATAGGATTTTTGGGATCCTTTGGCCTTTAGCCCACGGTGGTGGGTCCATCCTCAGGCCGCTTCCCCAGCCTGGCAGGAAACCTGCCTTCTCCGGGGAAGCAGCCTCGAGGAGATTGTTCCCTCCATGGGCTGGGATAGGATTGGGTGGCTCCTTTGGCCTTTAGCCTCGGTGGTGGGTCCATCCTCAGGCCCGCTTCCCCAGCCTGGCAGGAAACCTGCCTTCTCGGGAAGCAGCCTCTGAGGAGGATTGTTCCCTCCATGGGCTGGATAGGATCGGGATCCTTTGGCCTTTAGCCTCGGTGGTGGGTCCATCCTCAGGCCCGCTTCCCCAGCCTGGCAGGAAACCTGCCTTCCTCCGGGGAAGCAGCCTCTGAGGAGGATTATTCCCTCCATGGGCTGGATAGGATCGGGATCCTTTGGCCTTTAGCCTCGGTGGTGGGTCCATCCTCAGGACCGCTTCCCCAGCCTGGCAGGAAACCTGCCTTCTCCGGGGAAGCAGTACTGAGGAGGTTTATTCCCTCCATGGGCTGGATAGGATCGGGATCCTTTAGCCTTTAGCCTCGGTGGTGGGTCCCATCCTCAGGCCCGCTTCCCCAGCCCTGGCAGGAAACCTGCCTTCCTCCGGGGAAGCAGCCTCTGAGGAGGATTATTCCCTCCATGGGCTGGATAGGATTGGGATCCTTTGGCCTTTAGCCTCGGTGGTGGGTCCATCCTCAGGCCCGCTTCCCCAGCCTGGCAGGAAACCTGCCTTCCTCCGGGGAAGCAGCCTCTGAGGAGGATTGTTCCCTCCATGGGCTGGATAGGATCGGGATCCTTTGGCCTTTAGCCTCGGTGGTGGGACCAATCTCAGGACCGCTTCCCCAGCTGGCAGGAACCTGCCTTCCTCCGGTGGAAGCAGCATCTGAGGAGGATTGTTCCCTCCATGGGCTGGATAGGATCGGATCCTTTGGCCTTTAGCCTCGGTGGTGGGTCCAATCTCAGGACCGCTTTCCCCCAGCCTGGCAGAACCTGCCTTCCTCCGGGGAAGCAGCCTCTGAGGAGGATTGTTTCACTCCATGGGCTGGATAGGATCGGGATCCTTTGGGTCTTTAGCCTCGTGGGGGTGGTCTAATCTCAGGACCGCTTCCCCAGCCTGGCAGGAAACTGCCTTCCTCCGGGGAAATTCAGCCTCTGAGGAGGATTGTTCCCTCCATGGGCTGGGATAGGATCGGGATCCTTGGCCTTTAGCTCCCGGTGGTGGGGTCTCCAAATCTCAGGACCGCTTTCCCCCAGCCTGCAGGAAACCGCCTTCCTCCTGGGAAGCAACCTCTGAGGAGGATTAATTCTCCATGGGCTGGATAGGATTGGGATCCTTTGGCCTTTAGCCTCGGTGGGTGGGTCCAATATAGGACCGCATCCCCAGCCTGGCAGGAAACCTGCCTTCCTCCGGGGAAGCAACCTCTGAGGAGGATATTCCCTCCATGGGCTGGATAGGATTGGGATCCTTTGGCCCTTTAGCCTCGGTGGTGGGTCCAATCTCAGGCTCGCTTTCCCCAGCCTGGCAGGAGGACCTGCTTCCTCCGGGAAGCAACTCTGAGGAGGATTATTCCCTCATGGCTGGATAGGATCGGGATCCTTTGGGCCTTTAAAAAGGCCTCTGTGGTGGGTCCATCCTCAGGCCCGCTTCCCCCAGCCTGGCAGGAAACCTGCCTTCCTCTGGGGGAAGCAATCTCTGAGGAGATTATTCCCTCCATGGGCGTAAATGATCAGGATCCTTTGGCCTTTAGCCTCGGTGGTGGGTCCAATCTCAGGACCGCTTACCCCAGCCTGGCAGGAACCTGCCTTCCTACGGGGAAGCAGCCTCTGAGGAGGATTGTTCCCTCATGGGCTGGATAGGATCAGGATCCTTTGGCCTTCAGACCCCTCGGTGGGGTGGGTCCAATCTCAGGACCGCTTCCCAGCCTGGCAGGAAACCTTCCTTCCTCCGGGGAGCAGCATCTCGAGGAGGATTATTCCCTCCATGGGCTGTAAAGGATCAGGATCCTTTGGCCTTGGCCTCGGTGGTGGGTCCAATCTCAGGACCGCTTCCCCCAGCCTGCAGGAAACCTGCCTTCCTCCGGGGAAGCAGCCTCTGAGGAGGATTATTCCCTCAATGGGCTTGTAAAGGATCAGGATCCTTTGGCCTTTAGCCTCTTTGGTGGGTCCATCCTCAGGCCCGCTTCCCCAGCCTGGCAGGAAACCGCCTTCCTCCGGGGAAGCAGCCTCTGAGGGGGGAGGATTACTCCCTCCATGGGCTGTAAAGGATCAGGATCCTTTGGCCTTTAGCCTCTGTGGTGGGTCCATCCTCAGCGCCCCGCTTCCCCAGCCTGGCAGGAAACCTGCCTTCCTCCGGCGGGGAAGCAGACCTCTGAGGAGGATTATTTTCCCTCCATGGGCTGTAAAGGATCAGGATCCTTTGGCCTTTAGCCTCGGTGGTGGGTCCAATCTCAGGACCGCTTCCCCAGCCTGGCAGGAAACCTGCCTTCCTCGGGGAAGCAGCCTCTGAGGAGGATTCTTCCCTCCATGGGCTGTAAAGGATCAGGATCCTTATTTGGCCTTTAGCCTCTTGTGGTGGGTCCATCCTCAGGCCCGCTTCCCCAGCCTGGCAGGAAACCTGCCTTTTCCTCCGGGGAAGCAGCCTCTGAGGAGGAGTATTCCCATCCATGGGCTGTAAAGGATCAGGATCCTTTGGCCTTTAGCCTCGGTGGTGGGTCCAATCTCAGGACCGCTTTCCCAGCCTGGCAGGAAACCTGCCTTCCTCCGGGGAAGCAGCCTCTGAGGAGGATTGGTTCCTTCCATGGGCTGGATAGGATCGGGATCCTTTGGCCTTTAGCCTCTGGTGGGTCCAATCTCAGGACCGCTTCCCCAGCCTGGCAGGAAACCTGCCTTCCTCCGGGGAAGCAGCCTCTGAGGAGGATTATTCCCTACCCCCCATGGGCTGGATAGGATTGGGATCCTTTGGCCTTTAAGCCTCGGTGGTGGGGTCCATCAGGCCCGCTTCCCCAGCTGGCAGGAAACCTGCCATTCCTCCGGGAGGGGGAAGCAGCCTCTGAGGAGGATTATTCCCTCCATGGGCTGTAAAGGATCAGGATCCTTTGGCATTTAGCCCTCGGTGGTGGGTCCAATCTCAGGGACCGCTTTCCCAGCCTGGCAGGAAACCTGCCTTCCTCGGGGAAGCAGCCTCTGAGGAGGATTGTTCCCTCCATGGGCTGGATAGGATCGGGATCCTTTTGGCCTTTAGCCTCTGGTGGGTCCAATTCTCAGGACCAGCTTCCCCAGCTGGAGGAAACCTGCCTTCCCTCCGGGGGGAAGCAGCCTCTGAGGAGATTGTTCCCTCCATGGGCTGGATAGGATCGGGATCCTTTGGCCTTTAGCCTCTGGTGGGGTCCAATCTCAGGACCGCTTTTCCCAGCCTGGCAGGAAACCTGCCTTCCTCCGGGGAAGCAGCCTCTGAGGAGGATTGTTCCCTCCATGGGCTGGATAGGATTGGGATCCTTTGGCCTTTAGCCTCGGTGGTGGGTCCAATCTCAGGACCGCTTCCCCAGCCTGGCAGGAAAACTGCCTTCCTCCGGGAAAGCAGCCTCTGAGGAGGATTGTTCCCTCCATGGCTGGATAGGATCGGGATCCTTTGGTCTTTAGCCTCGGTGGTGGGTCCAATCTCAGGACCGCTTCCCCAGCCTGGCAGGAAACTGCCTTTCTCAGGGAAGCAGCCTCTGAGGAGGATTGTTCCCCTCCATGGGGCTGGATAGGATCGGGATCCTTTGGTCTTTCTGCCTCGGTGGTGGGTCCAATCTCAGGACCGCTTCCCAGCCTGGCAGGAAACCTGCCTTCCTCCGGGGAAGCAGCCTCTGAGGAGGATTATTCCCTCCATGGGGCTGGATAGGATCGGGATCTTTGATCTTTAGCCTCGGTGGTGGGTCCAATCTCAGGACCGCTTCCCCAGCCTGGCAGGAAACCTGCCTTCCTCCGGGGAAGCAGCCTCTGAGGAGGATTGTTCCCTCCATGGGCTGTAAAGGATCAGGATCCTTTGGCCTTTAGCCTCTGTGGTGGGTCCATCCTCAGGCCCGCTTCCCCAGCCTGGCAGGAAACCTGCATTCCTCCGGGGAAGCAGCCTCTGAGGAGATTGTTCCTCCCATGGGCTGTAAAGGATCAGGATCCTTTGGCTTTAGCTCTGTGGTGGGGTCCATCCTCAGGCCCATTGCTTCCCCCAGCCTGGCAGGAAACCTGAAACATCCTTCCTCCGGGGGAAGCAGCTCTGAGGAGGATTGTTCCCTCCATGGGCTGTAAATGATCAGGATCCCTTTGGTTTCCTAGCCTCTGGTGTGGGCCATCCTCAGGCTCGCTTCCCAGCCTGGCAGGTAAACCTGCCTTCCTCCGGGGAAGCAGCCTCTGAGGAGGATTATTCCCTCCATGGCTGGATAGGATCAGGATCTTTGGCCTTTAGCCTCTGTGGTGGGGTTTCCATCCTCAGGCCCGTTCCCCCAAGCCTGGCAGGAAACCTGCTTCCCTCCGGGGGGAAGCAGCCTCTGTGGAGGATGGGTTTTCCCTCCATGGGCTGTAAATGATCAGGATCCTTTGGCCTTTAGCCTCTGTGGTGGGGCCATCCCAGGCTCGATTCCCCAGCCTGGCAGGAAACCTGCCTTCCTCCGGGGAAGCAGCCTCCTGAGGAGGATTATTCCCTCCATGGGCTGTAAATGATCAGGATCCTTTGGCCTTTAACTCTGTGGTGGGGCCATCCTCAGGCTCGCTTCCCCAGCCTGGCAGGAACCTGCCTTCCCTCCGGGGAAGCAGCCTCTGAGGAGGGAGGTTGTTCCTCCATGGGCCGGATAGGATCGGGATCCTTTGGCCTTTAGCCTCTGGTGGGTCCAATCTCAGGACCGCTTCCCCAGCCTGGCAGGAAACCTGCCCTTACTCCAGGGAAGCAGCCTCTGAGGAGGATTATTCCCTCCATGGGCTGTAAAAGATCAGGATCCTTTGGCCTTTAGCCTCTGGGGTGGGTGGGGCCATCCTCAGGGCTCGCTTCCCCCAGCCTGGCGAGGAAACCTGGCCTTCCTCCGGGGAAGCAGCCTGAGGAGGATATTCCCTCCATGGGCTGTAAAGGATCAGGATCCTTTGGCCTTTAGCCTCTGTGTGGGGCCATCCTCAAGGCTCGCTTCCACCAGCCTGGCAGGAAACCTGCCTTCCTCCGGGGAAGCAGCCTCGAGGAGGATTATTCCCTCCACGGGCTCTAAAGGAATCAGGATCCTTTGGCCTTTAAAGCCTCTGTGGTGGGGGGCCATCCTCTGGCTCGTTCACCAGCCTGGCAGGAAACTGCCTTCCTCCGGGGAAGCAGCCTCTGAGGAGGATTATTTCCCTCCATGGGCTGTAAAGGATCAAGGATCCTTTGGCCTTTAGCCTCTGTGGGTGGGGCCATCCTCAGGCTCGCTTGCTCCCAGGCTGCGGAAACCTGCCTTCCTCCGGGGGAAGCAGCCTCTGAGGAGGATTATTCCCTCCATGGGCTGTAAAGGATCAGGATCCTTTGGCCTTTAGCTCTGTGGTGGGGCCATCCTCAGGCTCGCTTCCCCAGCCTGGCAGGAAACCTGCCTTCCTCTGGGGAAGCAGCCTCTGAGGAGGATTATTCCCTCCATGGGCTGTAAAGGATCAGGATCCTTTGGCTTTAGCCTCGGTGGTGGGTCCATCCTCAGGCCCGCTTCTTCCCCAGCCTGGCAGGAAACCTGCCTTCCTCCGGGGAGGGAAGAGCCTCGAGGAGGATTATTCCCTCCATGGGGCTGTAAAGGATCAGGGATCCTTTGGCCTTTTCAGCCTCTGTGGTGGGTACCATCCTCAGGCCCGCTTCCCCAGCCTGGCAGGAAACCTGCCTTCCTCCGGGGAAGCAGCCTCCTATGGAGTATTGTTCCCCTCCATGGGTTGGAAAGGATCGGGATCCTTTGGCCTTTAGCCTCTGTGGTGGGTCCATCCTCAGGCCCGCTTCCCCAGCCTGACAGGAAACCTGCCTTCCTCCGGGGAAACAGCCTCTGAGGAGGATTTTCCTTTCAGTGGTCTGTGTAGGCTTAGAAGCTTTTGGCTCCTAGTCTTTTCTCAATGATGATCTCCTTTAGGCTATTCAATTACCAAGGTCCTTCCTACTGGACGATCTCTTCCAGGCTATTTAATTTCCTATTGCTGGGTCTGCGTCGTCATCCAATCCGTTGACCATTACTCTATACCTTCACATACTCTTGTTTTTGAATATGCCACCTGCGCTCTTCGATACGATGGATCTCGGAGACTGCTTCTGGAGACTGGATTCCGCTTACATGCTGGGGTCACGGCGCTGGGAGCAATCGGGAATGACATTTCTCTCGTCGTTCCAGGAGCTGGAGACCTATGGATTCCAAATATCTTTGGTGAAAACACATAACGTTTCAGATCATTTTAACATCGCCTTAACAATTCCTTTCTTTTCCTTTTCGAACACTTATTTAGTTCTTTATTTTAAGTGAGGCATCTTCTCTCGAAATCCCCATCTATCTTTATTTATAATTGTTCAGCTCCAAACTCTTGGTCACCGATCGTTGTTCCTTTGCTCCCTTTTCATTCATTCCTGTTCTTCCTTATTTCTTCATTCCTTCGCCTCCCTTATTCCGGATCTTCCTTATTTGAAATGTCGACCATAATTCCGAAAGTTGGACGGTCGATCCCATACAGCTCCACGATGTAGTCCAACATTGCACACTGTAGTTATCTGCCATGTTAGATTTTCCAGTCTTTCGATGTCGTTTCTCTTCCCAACCTTCTTTCTCTTTCAGTCTCATCCTCCTCAGCTTTTCATGCTATGTTAGAAGGCTCACGTGAAGATCGCATCCAAAAAGCGGTGTTGCTAGGCGCACGCGCAAAAGGCAATAATTCCCTCGATCCTTGAAGTTATAGTCGGAAGGTTTCCAAAAAAGTTTTCGCCCAAACCCAAAAAATTCGCAGATCATCTTAAGCATCGCATTGAAAATCAAATATCATAATTTTTTTCAATTATTTTTTGCCACCATATAATATCTATTAATCAAAATAATAAAGAATAATACTAAATATCACCAGGAGAAAGGAATCATTATACATGTTGCGAAATATGAACTTTGAATTAAGCGAAACACAATTATCTCCAAGCTTCGTGTGTGTGTGTGTGTGTGTGTGTATGTGTGTGTTTGCGTTTGTCTATTTTTGTCGATGCGTGTATGTGACTGTGTGTGTATATTCTTTATGTACTGGAGCTTCAATATGCTCAGGATATTGGACTGCAAACTAGGTAAAGTTGCGAAAATGCTATCCTGCTATATATTTATATATATATATATATATATATATATATATATATATATATATAACATATATATATATATATATATATATATACATATATGTATATATATATATATATATATATATATATATATATATAAAACAATCGCTTTATGAATATAGTAGCTTCAGGCTTTATAACAAATTCGTAATCCCTCACGCCCCAAAACTAATCTTAATTTCCGTTATTTGACCTGATTTCTCTTATTACTGCTTTCCCAAGAAATAAAAGTATTAATTCGGTTCCAAATATGTGATCAAATATCAAATACGTATTTTCAGTCAGACTGGACAACAAGGGATGCAGCATCACTTATCTTCCGTGGGAGGTTAGTGCCGTCAGTGCGCTTTCTGTGGAGCACTGTAGGCATTACTATGGGGTGTTTTGCAGTGTCCGTTGGGTTCCTAGTTGTATTTATTTTTTAGCCTTTTACTTTACCTTTATTCCTGCTCCTTTATTCTTGCCGTCTAACACCTTTGTTATTTGTTGGTGCAACTTTGGGGTTTTTTCCCAGTTCTACCTTTAGATCCTTCTACTACTGTTTCCTGGATCTCTCTATCTTGCTGTCCAACTTCTCCATCGCCCTCTTTTCACTGTTTTATAAGTGCTGAATGGCAGAAAATATTCCAGTGCTTGACGGCGTAAAATTCACAAATCGATCAGTAATCACAACTTAGGGTTGTGGTTTAACAAAAACACAACTTCCTATAAATCAAACTAGCCTCTGATGAACATAGAAACGAAGAGTTCTTGCCTTAGAGAGAGAGGAAAAAAAAATAGCCGGAACACCGGTTTCTGCAGACATCCGTTCCTCTTCCCTGAAGAGGAGGAGAACTTAATCCAGAACAAGCAGAGTGTGGTAATGGAACCACTCACCTGCGAAAAGCATTCATTTTCGGTGGGAAGTGTTCCGAAAAGGAGAGAGAGAGAGAGCATGATGCCGCGTGTAATCCAACCCTCACGGCCGCTCGCTCGATTCCATTACGCCCTGTGCTTTGAAGCCGACGAAGAGCTTTGAATTACGACACGCACAGTAGAAGCGCCTCCTCCTCCTCCACCTCCACCTCCTCCTACTGTTACAAGTCAGCAGCAGAGGTGCCTGTCTCCTCCTCCTCTTCTTCTTCTTCTGTTCATCGAACCTCAGGGCATTCATTAGAACAAATTGCGGACGAGGGGACGCGGAGAGATATAGCGGGGTCGTGTAATAATGAGATGTCGGCATGAATGGCTCATTAACAGTAAATAACTTGCGGGTTGTAATATTCTTTCTCTTAGGGTTAAATGGTTTGTTTGTATTTCGTCTCGTGAAGATGCTTCGATGCTTCTGCCATTGTTGCGTGTGTGTGCGGTCCCCAGTCATAGTGGGTAATTTGTTTTGTATTGCGTCACGAAATAATGGTGGATTTAATGGGGCACGAATGACGGAAACTGAAATGAGAGTGATGGAATGTTATGAACGTGCATTTTTCTACGTGGGTGCGCTTATGTATTTGTTAATTGCTATTATTATTGCTTTTTGTCGTTGGGAGAGTGGTTTTGTGTACTGTTTTTATTGTTGTGGGTTACGGAAATACAAGAGAGGTCAATAACGCTAACATTGAGCTATAGATACGTACACATATACTGATTAATGCGAGAGAGAGAGAGAGAGAGAGAGAGAGAGAGAGAGAGAGAGAGAAGTGTGTTTGTATTGGTTCATCATTTGGGGGGGCATGCATTTTTTTTCTTTTATTTTCATCTCTCTCTCATTTCGCAATTTCCTTTTTTTTTTAATTTAGTTTCCTTCTCTTCTCTTCTTTGTGTACTGTAAATTATTTGATCCGTTTTTTTTTTCATTCAGCTCTCTCGTTTTGCTTTTCATGTACATAATATTATTGTTAATTCTTATATTTGAATTATTGTATTTATTTTTTTTATATTTTAATTATTTCGAAGAGGGAAGTGATGTACTTTGCATTTTGCCATTTTTTTTTAATTATTGTCTTTCCAGAAATTATGAATATGGATTAGACTCTTCATAAAACATTTATCTTGTTCCTGATATTATAATACTCCGGTTATAATGAAAAGCATTGTAATTATATATGCATCTGTAGTTAAAAGTAGCCGTAGTACAGTAATAATGATGATATAATGGTGATGACAAAGATATTCCGTATGGATTGTAGATGAATAATAGGAATAATAATAATAATAATAAGTAATAATAATAATAATAATAATGATAATAATAAAATAATAATAATTAATAATAAAATAATAATAATAATAATAATGATAAAATAATAATAATAATAATAATAATAATAATAATAATAATCAAATTAATAATAATAATAATCTATTCTGGCTACAGACTTCATAGGAAAAGACTCTCTCCTGCCCCCCGGCCCCCCCCCTCTCTCTCTCTCTCTCTCATCTCTCTCTCTCTCTCTCTCTCTCTCTCTCTCTAGGAAGCCAATGTGGCTGTATACGTACATTCGATGGTTTTACCTTTAATATCAACACACACAAAATTTTTCTTTGCTACTATTTCTGTGAATATCCTATAACCATTAAAGAAATACTAAATCATTTGCTAGCCCAAAGCTTCCTCAGAAGGGAAAAGTAAAGACAGAAATAGAAAAAGATGATAAATTTGATAATGATAATATATCTGAAAAACAATTAAGTTATTAATATAAGTCTATATCAGCTATAACAACGGGAATTCTTGTGATTACTCTGGTATTTGCTGTAGATTATCAAAAGTATAATTGAACATTCCAAATAAATAGTGATAATAAATCTTCCCACACTAAAGTACTTCTTTTTCTTCAACAGTCAAAGTTTTGGAATTCTCTTCCTGCTTATGTACTTCAAGAGTTATAGGTATTCGTCCTATACGATGCAGGAGCGTTTATCGATTCCAAATTGTGGTTAAGCTCCTCTTCTTGTCTTTCCTTTAACTTTACCCTGTTTCGTTGGGCCTGTGCTAGAATAGGGCATTAGTTTGCCCACCCCGTCGGCCTTTGCTCGTAGCAAAAAGCTGCTTTCATGATATAAAAACTGCAGCAGTAATAATAGCTTTGAAAATATAAAAAAATAAAGTTAACCACAACTTTGAAAATAAAAAGTACAGCAGTAACAATAGCTTTAAAATCAACAACTACGGCAGTAATAGTTTTAAAATAAAGAGTAAAACAGTAATAATAGCTTTAGAAATAAAAACTACGGCAATAATAGAGTTGAAATAAAAACTACATCAGAAATAAAACCTTTAAAAATAAAAACTACAGCAGTCTTAATAGCTTTAAGAATAACAATTGAAGCAGTAATAATAGCAGTAATAGCTTTAATAAAAAAAAGTACATCAGTAATAATAGCAGTAATAGCTATAATAATGAAAAGTACTGCAGTAATAATAGTAGTAATAGCTTTAATACTAAAAAAAGTTCAGCAGTAATAATAGCAGTAATAGCTTTAATAATAAAAAGTACAGCAGTAATAATAACAGTAATAGCTTTAATAAAAAAAAGTTCAGTAGTAATAGCTCTAATAATAAAAAGTACAACAGTAATAATAGCAGTAATAGCTTTAATAATAAAAAGCACCGCAGTTGATAGCCTAATAATAATAAAACGCTTAAAATAATTAGTAATAACTTTAATAATAAATAGTACAGCAGTAATAATAGCAGTAATAGCTTTAATAATAACAATATTACAGCAGAATTAATAACAGGTAATAAGCTTTAATACAAAAAAGTTCAGTAGAAATAGCTCGATATAAAAAGTAAACAGTAATAATAGGCAGTAATGCTTTAATATAAAAATTACAAGCAGTGATAGCTATAATAATAACAATAGAATAATGACAGTAATAACTTTAATAATAAATGTACAGCAGTAATAATAGCAGTAATAGCTTTAAATAATAAAAAAATTACGCGGTAATAATAGTAGTAATAGCTGTAATAATAGTAAGTACAGCAGTGATAATAAGCCAGTAATCCTTTAATAATAGTCCTCAGTAATAAAGTCAGTAATAGCTAATTAATAATAAAAAAGTACATGCAGTAAATAATAGCAGTAATAACTTTAATTAATTATAAAAAGTACAGCAGTAATAAATTTAGCTTAATTTAAAAGGTAAAAAGTAACACAGTAATAAATTTAATATACCAAAGTACACCAGTAATAACTTTAATAATAAAAGTACAGCAGTAATAATAGCTTTAATAGTAAAAAGTACACCAGTAATAACTTTAATAATAAAAAGTACACCAGTAATAACTTTAATAATAAAAAGTACAGCAGTGATAATAGGAGTAATAGCTTTGATAATAGAAAGTACAACGGTAATAATAGCTTTAAAAATAAAAACTGCAACAGCAACAAAAGCTGTGAAAATAGAGACAATAAAAGTGACCCGTCTCGCCTTTCTTCCGGATTGCCAAGCATCGGCCATCTTCCCATTGGGTACCCCGTATTGCTTACTTCTTGGCACCGAATGAACGGAATGGGCCAATGGATTGCCTTGTGGGATGCCAAGTCTCACCCCGGGGATTGAATGAAACGCTCTTGACCTTTTCTCGGTAAGGGAATGACATTATGTGGACTCCATTGGTCTTCTGCCAGGAGAAGAAGAGTTGGTTTGGCTTGGGTGCGTTCGGTGCGTGTGGGGTACTTTTCTCTCTCTCTCTCTGTATTTGTTTAAAGTGTAAAACAGTGGTTTTCATGTCAGTTACAGAGGACCGGTTTTTCGTTTTCCTTCGTTCTGAAGAAGCGTCTCTCTCTCTCTCTCTCTCTCTCTCTCTCTCTCTCTCTCTCTCTCTCAAGTTTTACGTCGTATAGAGGACGTTATATTTTTACCCCTATGTAAATAAGTTAGTTCTCTCTCTCTCTCTCTCATTCACACACACTTAAAGTATGATTTGCTGGAGGACATTTTATTTTTACTCCTATGTAGAAAGGTGAGTTCTCTCTCTCTCTCTCTCTCTCTCTCTCTCTCTCTCTCTCTCTCTCTCTCTCTCTCACACATTTCTTGGGTTATAATATTTTTATGACAACCTGTATTAGCAAATGCATAAACTGAAGGTTTTGAAAATCGTGTTATTGTGCGTAATGTAACCGTTGCAGTGATTACAGGTAACACAGCTTTTGTACTCCCGCTGTTTTTTTATCTCTTTTTCCCTCTGCCTTGTGGTTATTTCCTGTATTCGCATCCAATGGTGTTCCTTTTATCACTTTTTCTAGTTATACTGCCTTTCCTCTTGTTATCATTTTTTTTCGTCTATTTTCGTCTCATTTTTCCTTGACGTTCTGATCCAAATCCACAGAATTAATATGAACGTGGTAAGAATGTCTTAGCTAAGCTCTTTTTGTATTTTCATAAATCCTTACTTGCAGATCCTACCCCGTATTCTCCACACCCCCTTTCTGGGGAAAGGTAGGGATGGGGGTTTAGGGAGAGGGAGGTGGTTATCAGCTGTTTGCATATAGGCATTAGTGATGGAACAGTACCTCTTTTACCTACCTTCTATTAGCTGATTGTCGTGAATGTTTTCTGTTTTTTTTGGAAAGTAAAGAGTAGAGAATTTTGCGGTGGTTTTTGAAAGAAAAGCTTCTCTCTCTCTCTCTCTCTCTCTCTCTCGTTACTACAGAGATTGTGCTCTCATCCACGCACAAACCGACACATCTATCTATCTATACTAACTATCTATCATATATATTATTATATAGATTACATGTTATGATATTATTGTTATTATTATATATATTATATAGATATATATATATATATATATATATTATTGATCGGGCAGGAGGTCCATTCAGCTAACAACATTCTTTGAATTAAGTATTTAGCATACAATTAAATGCGAAATTTATTCACTTACACTTGCTTAGTTATGACAGCATAATGCACATATGTATTTACAGACATACGTATATAGTGAATTATGTTATATATCTATTACATATGCATGTAAGGATTTTGTGTATTTGTGCGAGGAAATACCTATATACGCATTCCTGATAGTTTGCATGATTTTAAGTATCCCAAGGTCATAGATATAGTCAAATGCATTATCCCTAATCTGCATAATTTAATCGCCCATTCTTTTCAAGCGAGACAGCCTCCTTTGCAACGGGAAACAATGTTGACCTCGCCGGAATACAACAATTCAGACTCCCAACCCTTTTCATGACATTGAGATAAGAAACAAAACAGCTGAAACCATTTCAAGCGACAAACCACCCCCCCACCCCACCCGAGATCGACGTTGCCTTTAGCACGAACCCAGCATCAGGACTAGAGCTTTTGACATCCGCTCATACAAATTGACCCCATTGTGTCAGGTGGAAATAGTTCACACGGCAAATTGGCGCCCTCGGTCCCCGCACCGCAGCGCTCCCTCGCTGAAGGGCTGGGAAATACGCTTAAGCTCTTCCATTCATTCATTCATTCATTCATTCATTGCCTGGAGCTTTATGATCAGGCATCGAGCCACCTGTCTC
>NC_087208.1:62527325-62529825 GCF_015104395.2 Macrobrachium nipponense | reverse complement strand
CCTTGGAGACGTTTCCAGAGTCCTGCCTGTCCTTCGTAACTTTTTTGTATATAATTTTTTGAAATGGAAAATCAGTACGGCTGATGAGGTCTACTGATTAAGTAGACGAAAGCTCCCGTTTTTTATGTATTTTTAATACACATTTTACATAATTGTGGACTTTGATTACTTGAATATATATATATATATATATATATATATATATATATATATATATATATATATATATGTATATATAAATATATATATACATATATGCACATATATATATATATATATATATATATATATATATATATATATATATATATATATATACATATATATATATTCCTCGTTAGTGATGAAGCAATAAGTTACCTTCAGACTAAAGCCATCTCATTGTCTAGATCTAGAATACCTCATCTCCAAGAATCTCCCCAACCCCCTACCCTTCCTCTCTTACCCCCTCCCCAAGCAAAGCCACCATAATGAAAAGGTAAAATAAAAAAAAAGGAGACCTTTATGTTGATCTTTGGCCACCCATATTTGGCACCCTGACCTCTCTCTCTTTCCTCTCTCTCTCTCTCTCTCTCTCTCTCTCTCTCTCGTTCTCTGGGCAGGGTTAGCACATGGAGTTATTGCAACCATGTCGGGTAATCTCCCTGCATTGTTTTTAATGTCTCTCGATTGTCTTCCTTTTGTCTTCTCAGTCTCATTTGCTTCCGTTGGATGTCAGACACAGGAGTCTTTGTTTGTGTAAAGGTCAACTTCAAAGAAACAAAAAAACCGCCTTAGTGGCGATGCTTAGTGTAACACAGGTTGCAGTAGACGTCTGCTTCTCTTCTTTGTCTTCGGCTGGTTACATACAGCGTGGTCATGACTCTTGCTTGAGCTGCGAGAGTTCCTCGGTTTTATCATTCACAGGTGGGGCGAAACGATTAAGTTCGTTCCGTTAAATCTCGCGGTACCTTAAGTGACCTTGCTATGAATTATGGTCTTGGGCAGTAATCGACAGGGCGGGGCACAATTGAGGTGGGGGTATTTAATTGCACTGGGCATTTTCATCTCCAAATTAATTGATGAGAACATGAAGGATCAATACCTGTATCAGTCGTTTCTGAACTGAAAGGTTTGCACACCCAAACACACACACACACACACACACACACACACATATATATATATATGTATTATATATAATAATATATCATACATACATATATATATATATATATAATATATTATATGTATATATATATATGTGTGTGTGTGTGTGTGTGTGTGTATGTATGTATGTATTTATATATACGTACACACATGCATATTTCTTTTCATAAATATGCTCTATAGTTGCTTTTACTTCTCCTTTAATATTTTGGTCTTTTTTTATGAATTTGTCTGTAATCCTAATTCCAGAATACATGTTTTTACATAATTGTTTCTTTTCATAAATATGCTCTTACAGTTGCTTTTACTTCTCCTTTAATATTTTGGCCTTTATCATTTTTTTATGAAATTGTCTGTAATCCTAAACTGATAAATGTATTTCTTTATAGTATAAAGTTTACTCAAGAGCACCTTGACCTCTTTGTGGTCGGTGGATTCCCATACTTCACTGGACAGACGAGGTCCCATGTTTGGCAGTGATGGTAATGGTCTCTTCTCTCTCTCTCTCTCTCTCTCTCTCTCTCTCTCTTTTGTGTAAGCTAAAAAAAATGGATAAGTAAACAGATCGAGGATGCAAAATTATTTCAGAGATAAAATATATATAATATATATATATATATATATATATATATATATATATATATATATATATATATATACATACGCGATAGACGGATACGGTGAAGGTGGGGCTTCGTCTGTCCGTGTGTCTGTCTGTCTCTACCTGTCTCACCTGCCTCCTCTTCTGAGAAATCTGGAGAACTTTAAATTGAGAGAAGAAGGAGAGAGAGAGAGAGGAAGCGAGAGAGGAGACAGAGAAGAGAGCGAGGGGAGATGAGAGAGAGAGAGAGATTTGTGTATGCATGTAGGCTACATATATCGTAAATTTCTAAGTGTATGAAGTCTAATTGCCAGTTCTTTGCGTGTTCTCTCTCTCTCTCTCTCTCTCTCTCTCTCTCTCTCTCTCTCTCTCTCTCTCTCTCTCTCTCAATTTAAAGTTCTCCAGATTTCTCAGAAGAGGAGGCAGGTGAGACAGGTAGAGACAGACAGACACACGGACAGACGAAGCCCCACCTTCACCGTATCCGTCTATCGCGTCCATTCAAGGGCAGTGAGTGAGTCTGGCCGGAGTCTTCTGACAGCCGGGCTTTCTCTTAATTATTTTACCTCCCCGCCAGAGACAGTTAAATCTCGAGCCTCGTCATCTTTATAGGGAAGGCAACGTTTAATTACGAACGATTGTCTTTCCGCAACGGCGGAAATCCCCTGCCTGGGCAAGGGACTTTCGACCATGTCGTCGGACGGGGGACCTTGATGCGATCTCGTGAATCATGAAGACAGTGCGTGAAAT
>NC_087208.1:62482325-62517325 GCF_015104395.2 Macrobrachium nipponense | reverse complement strand
AATATTGTTTTTGCGTCAGGAGAAGTTCAATTAAGTCGTAAATCCGGTGACGGGATCCATTTTGGTAACTAAACTCGTTTATACAGCATGCAAAGATCTTTTATTCTTTTTTTTTTCCTCGTCAGTTGCATCATTCAGGTACTACAGGTTATTTGGTGACCTAGTCGCTTGTATGTATGTGTATGAAGACACACACACACACACACACACACACACACACATATATATATATATATATATATCTATATATATATATATATAATATATATTATACTATAGATATATATATATATATATATCTATATGTATATATGTATACCAGCGTAATTATGTAAGTTATAATGTTTATCCACGTTATATATATATTAATATATATAAGATAATAATATATTATATACTATATATATTCACGAGTGTAATTATCAGCGAATATCGTTTGATATGCAGGTCACTGTACCTCGGAATAACTTATACTCCAGCGGATTTAAGATTGATTAATGTTTTGTCACCAGTGGGATTAGTCGAACTGCTGCCTGAGCGATCGTTATTACTAAACCAGACAGCGTATAGTGAAGTGGATATTAAAGGATATTTGAGGCTTAATGTTTGTGAATATCAAAAAATGTCGCTGTGTGTGTGCCAATATACATAATTTTATTAATATTATATATATATATATATATATATATTATATATAGATATATATATATGTATGTATGTATATGTATTTGATTAGGAACTCTCTTGAGTTTTTGTCTTTATGATTCGGAATTGATCCAATGTATTCTCCGATGTTTATGACTTGCCGTCTTGCACTTATATTACTTCAATCTTCTGTTACAATTTTCGCCTTCTCTCTCTCTCTCTCTCTCTCTCTCTCTCTCTCTCTCTCTCTCTCTCTCTCTCTCTCTCTCTCTCTCTCTATACTCATTTTCAGTTGGTTCAAAACCACTCCAATCCATCTAGATAACAAAGCATGATAACACCGCAATTTGTAGCTATTGAAATGTGAGAATGAATTTTTTTTTTTCTGATTCCCTGCCGCAAGAATAACCTTTTAAATTATTGAGACTCAACTGTTATACCGTCATTGTTTGTAAACAAAATGCCAGGCTCCCTATCGTTGTAACGAAACTCCATCAGAAGTGTGGCAAAACAATGTGCGGGCGATGGAGAAAATTACTTGTAACTTCGGTGTTTCCAAATCTTTCGTAACAATGGGAAGGCATTTGGTTACATATTTAGGGGGGGAGGACCCCATCCCCTCACCTTGGCCCTCCTCCTCCCCCGCTCCTATCCGTCTCCTCCACTAAATGGCGGCTTTTGGCATCCATGACTGACGTCTTCATTTGGTTCCGAAAGATTTCTCAACAACTGGAAGTGTATTTTTTTTTTTCTCCTGGCCTCTTTCTCATCATCTTTGTACGTGTTTCAAATGGAGACCAGGGTCAATCGAGCTGTTCTAAAAAAAAAAAAACCCTTGTTGTAACAATAGCGTCTAAGCCACCGTCTACTTGAGTTGATAAGATGTGATTGTTCTTTTTTTTTTTTTAATAATAATAAATCCAGTGGCGATGTCATAATCAGAAAATCGTCTAAAAACAATGTTTCATTGTTGAGCAAACTGAGAATGAACATGTATTGTTTCAATATATATATTTAGTGATATCGTTATTAAATGAACTGAAATATTTAACTGTTCCTTCCATATTTGTCATAGAAGCAATCTGTTGCAGTCAAGATAAGGAATAAGAAAGTTTCGTAAAAATGAAATTAAAACGAGGTATGAGAAATAAATATTTCATGGGTGGGCCATTTAGTTGTTCAAGTGCATTGGACAGCGTATATGTCGTTATGCTTTGAATACTCGCATTTGACAGCATATAGTATGTAGTTATGCATTGAATATTTGCATTGGACAGCGTATATGTTGTTATGCATTGAATACTCGCATTGGACAACGTATATGTCGTTTTGCACTGAATACTCTCATTGGACAGCGTATATGTCTTTATGCATTGAATACTCGCATTGAACTGCGTATATGTCGTTATGCACTGAATACTCGCATTGGTCAACGTATATGTAGTTATGCATTGAAAACTCGCATTGAACAGAGTATATTTAGTTATGCATTGAATACTCGCTCTGGATAGCGTATATGTAGCTATGCATTGAATACTCGCATTGGACAGCGTATATGTCGTTATGCATTGAATACTCGCATTGGACAGCGTATATGTCGTTATGCATTGAAAAGTCGGATTTTATTTGAATTGCGTAAAAATGTTTCCACGTGATATTCTTTTCTTGCGTAATCGAATCATTAAAAAAAAAAAAAAAAAGCGCCAGAGAAATATACTTGCTTCGTGAATCTTTATTACCCAAGACCTGGAATATTACAGGTATCACTTTAAACACACCTGTTCCGCGCTCCGCATGCTCATTTCAGATGATATGGTTTCGCTGTGAATCCTTCAGAAAAAATATTTTTACACTACCTCCCCCACCCCCAACCCGCCTTTTTGACTTCATTCAGCCACCCGAAACTTGGTTGATGATAGGTACAATTATGACCCAATTACCGTAATTCTTATTCCCCTTAGGGTGGTAGTGCCGTCAGTGCACTCAAGGGGTGCACTGTAGGCATTACTAAAGCTTCTTTGAAGAGTCCCTTCGGCTCCTAGCTGCAACTCCTTTCATTTCTTTTACTGTGCCTCCGTTCATATCTTTCTTCCATCTTGGTATCCGCCCTCTCCTTAACAATTACTTAATAGTGAAACTGTCACGTTTTCTCTTGTTATATCCTTCAGACATACCTACTCTCAGTTTCCTTTCCAGCGCTGAGTGACCCTCATAGGTCTCAGTGCTTGGCCTTTGGCCCAAACTCTCCTATATTCTATTCCGTAATTCTCGTTCATTTCGGATGACATGCATTCGTCACTGTCTTATCAAGGTGTGAGCTAATTAACACCTGAAGACATGGCGCTTGATGAGTTGATGTGACCTGTCATTTTTGTCGGAGATCACCTGTCATTATTTTTAGGATTTCATCTCTCAGTTCATACCAGTGTCATAATTACCTCGTCAGGTAGGAATACTGTATTTTTACTCAAGCAGTCTTGTTATTTGTGTGTGCGTGCTCATGTCTTCTGGATGCTTGCATGCGTTTATTAGTGTCTGCTTCTGAAATGATTGGATTCTTGTGAGGATGTGGTAAGCGAGAGTGAAGTCAATGTATTTCTTGTCTTTCAGATTCAAGACGCTTCGTATTTGTAATCCAAAGTTTCTTATTTCTTATTTTGTACATTTACTATATATATATATATATATATATATATATATATATATATATATATATATATATATATATATATATATATATATATATATATATATATATAACCCATATATATATAACATATATATGTATATTACATATGTAATATATATATATATATATATGTATATATATATAATAAGCAATAATATATATACATAGATATATATTATAAATATGTAATATATTAATATATATATATGTATATAATATAATAATATAGTAGATATACACGCTGATACATATATATTTTTTATATATATAAAAATGTGTGTGTATTTATATGTACCTTGAATATTATTCTCATTTATTTATTTGTAAATAAAGCCGAAGTTTTGGAGATAAGAATTATGAAGTTAAACTCTTGTTCATTTACAGTTGTTGAACGCTCATAGCTTCCGTGAAGTGCAGTTGGGTGAAATTGATATATATATATATATATATATATATATATATATATATATATATATATATATGTATATATATATATATGTGTGTGTGTGTGTGTGTGTGTGTGTGTGTGTGTGTGTGTGTATGTATGTATGAATGTATGTATATACATAATATCGAACTGTAAAATGCTCTGCTAATGGCGAAAATATCTCGGGGCTAGACACTAGAGAACCTTTTAGGTTTGACAGTCGAGAGTAATTATTCTCTCTGCTCTCTCTCTCTCTCTCTCTCTCCTCTCCTCCTCCTCTCCTCCTCCTCTCTCCTCTCTCTCTCTCTCTCTCTCTCTCTCTCTCTCTGTCTCTCGTCTCTCTCTCTCTCTCTTTCTCTCCAATCCAGACAATGAGTGAATACCAGTTTAAGATTGAAAGTCTTCGCAAATAAACACTTAATTTCCCCGTTTAATTACTCCTTTGTATTGTCAGGTCGATGCTTATTTATTGTCTTCTTAACGTTTGATACTCGGCGGACCATTAACTCTGGACGGATTAAGGTATTTGGGTTAAGTTGTGTACTTCGATGTCTTTGTAATATCGATTGTTTTCGATTGTGCTGGCTTTGAACAAGACGGTGTTGAGATCGCTCGTGTTGAAGAAAGGATTTTGAATCATTGACTTTTTGGTTATAAAGTTATTATGAGGAATTTCGGAGTGTAATGCTAGGTAAATTTGTCTTTTTTTTAATTTTTTTTTTTTTAGATGGGTATCTGGCCAAAAATTGGGATCTGGATATGTGTATGAATATCTGCATGCAGGTGGTGTTTGTGAAAGTAATTTTTTATCTTCGACTTTAAAACTTCTGTGAGATTAAACAAATTTCGTTACGAACACTTTTCGCGTTAAAAAAAAATCCTGAATGATTCGCATGCAAATTACAAGAAACTGAAAAAAACTAGTAAGGTGTTGACATAAAAACCAATCAGAAACGAGATAGCAAATACAAATGGATATTTAAACCAAGTAGGAGTCCATCCTTCCATAGCCAGTTTCAACTCGTAAATGTAATGTTGACATTTGTAATCCAGGAAAGAAAGCTTCGGCAGAACTGAGGCTGTAATTGGGTTAGATATAGCTATCATAACATTCTCTATTAAATATGTTAGTAGAGGAAGGAATTCGACTTTGGTCTCTAACAAAAACCACAGTTAAATGGATCTTCGATTTATTTCCTGGTTCCTAATGGTTTTTGCGGATTCATCTCTCTGTTGCGCCTGTTAATTACCTCTGCGTCATCGGGAATATTAGATTTGTTGAGTTCCACCTGATGCCTTCTATCTCGATAGAAAATTGATTTCATTTTGTGGGCAATTGTACTTCTCTTGTATTTGATGACGTTTTTTTGTATTTTTGCTTATTCTACTTTTGATCAGTTTATTCTCCATATTTTAATGTACCCCTATTTTGTGTGATTACAATTTTGTTTATTTTGCTTCATCTGCATTTCATTAGGTTGATCTTCATATTTTGATACGTTTTAAGTTTATTTGTTTTTATTCTACAAACAAATCACTAAACAACACCCATATGGCGCCTATGGATTTGTATATAAAAGGAAGAGAAGAAAGTTTATTCATATATTAAATTTGCAAGTGAGCTGAAAAATATTAGTACTGCATTGGATAACTAGGCTATTGTAGTGATATTGTGCCCAACGAATTTAAATATTTAATTAGATAAGAAATGTGTATTTTCTTCCTGTTAACCTTTTATGATTTCGTCCTTATCTTAATTCAGTTACAGAAGCAGATACATGCTTAGAGAGAGAGAGAGAGAGAGAGAGAGAAGAGAGAGAGAGAGAGAGAGAGAGAGAGAGAGTACTCAATATATAGCTCTTTATTGTGGTATATTTAATTAGTCCAAATTTACCCTTGGAGAGAGAGAGAGAGAGAGAGAGAGAGAGAGAGAGAGAGGAGAGAGAGAGAGAGAGAGAGAGAGAGAGAGAGAGAGAGAGAGAGAGAGAGAGAGTACTTAAAATATTTTTATGGTGTATATTTAATTGGTCTAAATTTACTCTTGACTAGAGAGAGAGAGAGAGAGAGAGAGAGAGAGAGAGAGAGAGAGAGAGAGAGAGAGAGAGAGAGAGAGAGAGAAAGTACTCAATATATTTCCTTATGGTGTATATTCAATTGGTCTAAATTTACCCCTGACTGGTTATTTCAAAATTAATGACGTCACCGGAAATTGCAGTAACCTCATTACCGAAACAATTTGACCTCGTTTTCATTTCGATTTGCTCCACCTGGTTTGACCTTATTAGAAGTTAAAACAGAGGGATATTTGTTTCTCTGGGGTCAAGACATGAGAAAGCTCTTAGCACCAGTTAATGGGTAATGTTGTTGTTAATTCTACTTATTTTAATGTTTATTGTCGTATAAGACTGTAATTATATTTCTTTGTTCTGAAGCCTGCATTCAAATATAGATTAGTTATGCACTTCTTATCTGATTTATGTGTTTCAGGTGTGTTGTTTGCGTGCGTTCAGTGATGTTTTTAAACGCCTTGTTGTTTCATATATGTATCTAGCAAAAGCTGTCAAACACATACAAATACAACTAGATACACGCAAAATACATTATGTATATATATATATATATATATATATATATATATATATATATATATCTATATATATATCTATATATATATATATATCTATATATATATAATCTATATATATCTATATATATATATCTATATATATATCTATATATATATATATATATATATATATCTATATATATATATATATATATATATATATATATATATATATATACATAATGTATTTTGCGTGTATCTAGTTGTATTTGTATGTGTTTGACAGCTTTTGCTAGATGCAGGGAAATAATGATAATTAGATACAAAAATAATAGAGAATGAAAACAAAAGAAAAATGGTTTTTCCTCTCTTTGAATCGTGAATCACTACCACTTGCGCAAGAGAAGGTTCCACTTTCCCATTAGAAGTGTTTACGATCTCATTTGAGATACCCTGAAGATGTATACTTGTATTGCACCAGCCCCGGTTTTTTTTTTCTTCTTTTTGCTATCCCGGTTTTTTTTTTTCTTCTTTTTGCTATGCCCCTAGGTTAGGTTGGGTCATCTTAGGTTCAGAGAGAAACTTGTAGGGTTATTTGGGTGTGGGAAACATTATAAGATTATTTTCAAGAATCTTTGGTTAGTTTTTAAGATAGGACGTCCGGTTTTTTTTTTTTTTTTTTTTTTTTTTTTCAGGGATTGTCCTATTCCAGGTTACTGTTCGGGAACATGCCGCTTGGATCATCATCATCATCATCATCATAATCACTCGCTTCTTCTTTCTCGAGGCAGAAAAAAACGCTGCTACATGCGACGCTCTTCGATCCTGCGCATGGGTATTAGAGGATGAAGGATGGGAATTTGAATGGGCACGCTATAATTTCCTTCTTCCTTTTTTTCCCAGACAGTATTGCGAATCGATATCGCTTTTCTTTTTCTTTTTTTTCCTTCTTCTTCTTCGAAGTTCGAGCCTCCGATACGTCAAGTGATTTTTCTTGTCACGGTAATATTCTTGGAGTATATAATTTTCTTTTTTTTGCATTTTTACTTTTGTGGGTAGAGCTTCCATTGTGTGACTTTTTGACTGTCGAGCTTTATAGTCGTCCGAAGTGACCTTCGATCTCTCTTTGTGTTTTCCTTTTGTTTTGGAAAGAGAGCTCAGTGTTTTAAACTTGGGTTTATATTTGTTAGAATGACCTATAAATGTTCAGTTGGTCACATTGCCACAAAAAAAAACAGTTTTATATTTAAATGTTTTAAGAATATTCCGTGTTTACAATAACGTTGGAATATTTTCAAGTTATTTGAGAATCCGTCTTTGATCAAGAAAACAAAATAAAATAAGAAAATTAATAAATAATTTTTTTTTTATCTTTAGATAAAAACAGTTAAATAAGAATAATAGTGAATTCTTGTGCCATGGTTGAAGAACCTAGAGTCTCGGAACTGATCTGAAGTGATGTATTTGATCTCCTTTTGCGTTCTGGTACTCCACGTAGACGGAAGGCATCGGACAACAAGAATGCAGAAAATAATGAGATCGAGAAGGATATATATATATATATATATATATATATATATATATATATATATATATAATATATATATATATATATATATATATATATATATACTATATATTGTCAATATCCTTTTGCAGAGGAGCAAAGGGAATAATTAATTTTCTTAATCATCAAATGTATGAAGTGCTTATGGGCATGTGTGTGTGTGTGTGTGTCTGTCTGGCTGCCTGTTATATCCTCTCTCTCTCTCTCTCTCTCTCTCTCTCTCTCTCTCTCTCTCTCTCTGCAGAAAACAACATGGAGTTTTTTTTTTTAATGCATGGCTATAGAGAAAAGAAATTCCTTAGGGCAGAAATCTGTAAAATATTAAAGAATCTGAAACGTTTTGCTGAAGCATATTTTATGTATAATAATTCTCCAGTGCATACTTCACGATTTCAAGTCTCCGTGTGACCTCACATCGACCACTCTTCTTTCATATGTATTTCGCACTTTACATAACGCCTGAAAATTGGCCTTCTGGAACACCTGTCACATAGATTGACATGTTTCTTTCATGGAATGCAAAGGATGCCTCACCTGACAGCTGTTTTTGTTATGGATTTCTTCTAGAATGCAGCCGCGTGCTTCCAGCTTTGCTTTCGTCATTCCGCTGACTTTCTCTCTCTCTCTCTCTCTCTCTCTCTCTCTCTCTCTCTCTCTCTCTCTCTCAGAAATGCCTTTAATTTTTTCGAAGCCCGTAGCATTAAAGTCATGGAATGATTTGTAAGACAAATTATAATTAAATGAAGGCAGCAGTTATTGCAAATATATATCGGAAAGGCTTAACGCAAACATATCAAGCAAACGAAAATGAGACAAGGAGTAATCATACCTCCAGCTTACTCGGGACGCAAGCAAGATTTTCCCCTCATGCATAAGTTGTAAACATATTCCTAACGTAAATTAAAACTTGCTAAAATCTACGGATAGATAGCCTGTTGTTTCACCAACGAAAATTAAAATAGTTACGCTATATTTTATTAGAAATAATTGTGCTGTACTGTATAACATGCACATTATTATTTTTTTACATTTTCATTCAAATAAATAAATCATAAATATCCAATCCTTAAATCCCTGTATCTTTTATTCAACGCAAAACAACTTTTTCAGACCTTTTTAGGCTTTTCCATAGACCTATTCTAACCCCAAACAAGAACAACAACAGCAGCAACAACAAAGTAGTTCTAAAGCAAAGCAAAGCGCTGGAATAATATAAAGAATGCAGCATCCCTGCGCTGACCTTTTTTTTTTTTTTTTTTTTTTTTTTTTTTTTTTTTTTTTTTTTTTTTTGAAAGAACCGAAATTCCCCAAGGTGAGCGTTGTGTTCCACCTATTCTCGTCAATTGAACTTGAAACAGGGCTTACCTAATGACAGCAATTAGATCTTTTAAACCTTTCCTCGGCTTCCTACCTTTAACTCTCTCCCTTCCCCCCCTTTCTTTTCCTCAATGATTACGTGGGCCCGAAGGAAAATTATCGTTCATTACCAAAAATGCAGGTTCCGGGTTGTATAGTAATAATGATGACATTAAATGAGGAGTACGTGTGGTACTATAAGAGTTATGAAGGTAGAGCTAATGAGCCTTGCTGGGAAAGGTTGGGTATATCCATGGTTGGATCCTTGTGAAAGATTTAGACGTTAATGAGTGATTCAAGAGTCATAGGGAAATTAGTTTGAGAGAGAGAGAGAGAAAGAGAGAGAGTTACAAGAAGTTACAAGGGTTAAGATGTCTCAAAGACTTGTTAGTTCATCCGAGAAGACATCTTGAGAGAGAGAGAGAGATATTAGAGTATTCAACATCATGTGGCAATGAGAGAGAGAGAGAGAGAGAGAGAGAGAGAGAGAGAGAGAATTAGAGTATTCAACATCAGTGGCAATTAGATTGAGAGACCTTACCTTACAGACCTTACATCTTGTTCGGGTTGCCCCAGGTCCCTCAGTGTGAGCACCTCTAATGTCTTACCAGAGAGTTGCTAGTACATCTTCCGGTATATTTTGCATCTTCCAATCTTGGATGGTCTGGGATGCAGTTTAGATATTTGTCGAGCTTATTCTTAAACACATCTACGCTCACTCCTGATATATTCCTCAGATGAGCTGCAACGCATTTGAATAGACGCCGCATTATCGATGCTGGTGCGTAGTGGATTAATGTGTCCTGTGTGCTTTTTCCTTATTTTTCCTGGTATAGTTTTGGGCACTATTAATCTACCTCTGCTTGCTCTTTCTGATATTTTTAGTTCCATGATATTTTCTGCTATTCCTTCTATCTGTTTCCATGCCTGAATTATCATGTAGCGTTCTCTTCTCCTTTCTAGACTATATAATTTAAGAATTGTAGTCTTTCCCAGTAGTCTAGGTCCTTAACTTCTTCTATTCTAGCTGTAAAGGACCTTTGTACACTCTCTATTTGTGCAATATCCTTTTGATAGTGTGGGTACCATATCATATTGCAATATTCAAGTGGACTACGAACATATGTTTTATAAAGCATAATCATGTGTTCAGCTTTTCTTGTTTTGAAGTGCCGTAACAACATTCCCATTTTTTGCTTACATTTTGCCAACAGAGTTGCTATTTGATCATTGCATAACATGTTCCTATTCATCATCACACCAAGGTCTTTAACTGCTTCCTTATTTGTGATGGTCTCATTATTAGGTCCCTTATATGCATATAGCTTTCTTTCTCTGTCTCCATAATTTATTGATTCAAATTTATCAGAGTTAAATAACCATACCTATTTACCTCTGCCCAATCATATACTTTGTTAAGGTCTCTTTGTAGAGCGTTTCCATATCTTCATCACAAGTAATTTCTCTACTTATTCTTGTGTCATCTGCGAAACTACTCACTACCGAATCCTTACATTATTGTCTATGTCTTCAATCATAATAACAAACAGTATTGCAGCTAACACCGTACCTTGCGGCACACCGGATATTACCTTGACTTCATCGATTTCTCGTCGTTTGCAATAACTATCTGTTTTCTGTTGTGTAAAAAATTCTTTTAACCATCTTCCTATTTTATCCCAGATATTGTGTTTTCTAATTTTCTTCGCTAATATATTATGGTCTACTTTATCAAAAGCTTATTTGCAAAGTCAGTTAAATAAACCACATCTGTTTCAATTTCCGCTTTTCATATTTTTGAATATGTTCTCACGGTGGACTAACAGTTGGGTTTGTGTACTTTTTCCGGGTACGAAACCATGTTGTCCTTTATTAAACAAATTATTTTTTATTAAATGTTTCATAATATTTTTCTTCATTACCCTTTCATACACTTTCATAATATGTGATGTTAGACTCACAGGCCTATAATTACTTGCCTCTAGTCTTGATCCACTTTTGAAAGTAGGGGTAATATATGCTAATTTTGTGCTCATCATAAAATCTTCCCTGTATCTACACTTTGTCTTAATAATATTGCAAGTGGCTTTGCGATAGAATGAACTACTTTCTTTAACAAAATAGCAGGAATTCATCAGGCCCTGCAGCTGCTCCATTTTTAATTTCATTAATAGCCTGCACAATATCAGCTTCATTAATATCTATGTCAGCTAAATATTCACTATTTTCATCCCTTACTTCTATATCATTATCTTCATTATCTATTCTAGGGGTGAATTCTCTCTTATATCGTTCTGCCAGTATGTTGCAAATTTCCTTTTTTCATTCGTTTAATCTCCTTCAATTCTCAGAGGGCCTATTTTCCTATTCTTCTTTTACTTCATCTTCTTCGCATATGAGTATAATAGCTTGGGGTTTTGCTTGATATTTAATAGGGTTTTTTCTTCCAAGTCCCGTTTTTCATTTTCTTTTGATTGTATATCTTTTGTTCTGCATTTTCTATCTTACTTTTTAGTTCTATAACTTTCCATGCATTTTTTTCTTTTGCAAGACCTTTTTTCCACTTTCTGATTTTCTGGAACAAGATCCTTCTGTCTCTTGGTATGCATGAATGATGTTTACTTTTCTTCTTCGGTATATATTTTTCTACTATTTTCTCCAATATTTTATATAATATCTCCGTATTTACCCTTATGTCATCACTTACGAAAATGTTATCCCAATCTTTGTTTAATTCTTCATTAATTTCTGACCATTTTATATTTTTACTGTAGAAGTTGTATTTTCCATATCCTTCCCACTTTTTCATTTCTTGCTTATCTCTATTTTCACTTGCTTTGGAATGAACTGTTAATTCTATGACATTATGGTCTGAAATATTCGCATTATAAACTATTATTTCTTTAACATAATTCATCTCGTTCACAAATACTAGGTCTAAAGTATTTTCCTTTCTTGTTGGCAGGTGATTTATTTGTTGAATGTTGTATTCTAGTAGCATATCTAATAGCTTTTCAAATTGCCTCTTATCTTCTGCACTACTATTACTCTCTTTTTTATATGTATAAGTACAACCACAATCTCCTATTCGTTCTTTTCCATTCTACGAAAGGAAAGTTGAAGTCACCAGATAGGAGAATAGTCCAGTCCTTGTGATTTCTACATATATCATCCAATTTTTCAATTATTAAGTCAAACTCTTTAGTATTAGGAGGTCTATATATTACTATGTTCATCAATTTTTCAGATTCAAATTCTACCGCTATTAGTTCACATTCTGCGTTACTATATTTCTCATATATTTTTCCTTGTTTTTTGTCTTTCCCATATATTGCGGTTCCCCCTTGATTCCTATTTTTCTATCTGATCTATAAGTTTGGAACCCTTTTATTTGATCATCATTCCCAGTCTCTTGGGAATACCAGGTTTCACTTATATTCATTATATCTATTTTCTTTTCATTTTGGGTTAGTTCTTCTAAGTACTCTATTTTTCTTTTTGAGTTACTCGTAACTAAACCCTGCGCATTCATCACTATGATGGTTTGCGTGTTTTCTCCTTCATTTAATACTGGTAGTAATAAGGATTTTCCCATGTCTCTTTCCTGTTCTGGTATGTTGTTCTTTTTTTCATTTCCAGAAATTCTGACATTAAAAAATCCAACTTTTTCCATAATATTTGATCTTCCTTCATCATAATTATTCATTTTGTGTCTGAATCTGCCAATTTTCTCCGTTCTTTCTGCAATATCCTCTTGCATAATAAATACAGTTATTATCTCTTGAGTAGAATTTCGGAGCTGATGCTTTGAATTTTTTTGCTGGACACCTCTGCATATCTCATTTGGTGGTTTGCTTTTCTCTTTTACCTGATATTCTTGATTTCTCTCTTTATTGTTTGTTTCTTTCTTATTTTGGATTTTATTACTTGGTTGGTTATTTATTTGATTATGATTCATGGCTACAGGGTGCATATATTTGCATTTTTTGTCGAACTTACATCCTTTTCCTTCTTTTAGGTTTTTACATATTTTGGATGCAGATCTCTGCAATCATCCCCATATCCATCTAAGTATGCACATTTACCATATATTTCATAGTTTTGACATATCTTAGGATGTTTGTAGTAACATCTTTCTCCAAATCTGCAATTCCCTCTTTTCAAAAGGTTGCAGATTTTGTCTTTCTTGTCTATTTTTTCCTCTTTCCCGTCATTGTATAGATCTGGGTAGAGCCTCTTCGGGGTTTGCTTTTCTGTTGTCATATCGTAAATTTATTTCTTCGTAGGTATGCTGCTTTATTGCCTCATATGTAGTATCAATGAGTATCTCTGCATCCATACTTTTATCTTGTTCTTTGTTTTCCTTATTTTTTCTGTCTTTCATTTTTGTTTACTTCTCTTCCGTTTTCCTCTTCTTCTTTTTCTTTTCTTCTTCTTCTTCCTCTTCCTCTTCTTCTTCATCCTCAACTATTTGTATCATTCAATCTTGATTTAATAACATTGTCTATCCATGATAGACATGTTGAACAAAAATTCTTGTATCTTTTCTCAAATCTTGTATTACCTCAGCACACTGTGGATGGGTCGGAATGTTGCATGCAGCACATTTTCTGATTAGGTTTTGTGGATTGACTATGCTATACCAAACCTTACACACAGTTTGCATGCTTTTGGCATTCTTTTTTCCTAATGCATCAATTAGGATATTCACAAGATTCACCTTATTCATTTCTTTGTCGGAATATGTTGGTTTATGTATATTTTCTTTATGAGTCTCTTGACCACTTGGATTTTATTTGGAACTTCTTCAATTATTTTCAAGATGTTTTTCATTAGATTTGTTCCAGTTTGAAGGATTATATCCTTCTAATATATCTATGAATGCTTTTGTATCTTTTTGGTTAGGACTGTTGCTGATTTCATAGATGAGAAATGCCCAGTTCCCTTCCTGCTACCTCACGTATTGCGAATCTGCTAGACACGCCAAATTACGCCACCTCTTCCCGCAGTTGGAACTTACTGCCATCTTGTTCTGATTTATAGTATTTACACTTGATAAACTAACTTAGAAGACGCTTTATCCTACTATTTTCACACTAATCTTATCACCGATAGTTCACGAACACTTCTAGATATTTCTCAAATTCTAGTCGTATGTTAAACTTGTGATATCTGTTGATTAATCTGACTTCACGCGGGTACGACTCACCGCAGCAAGATGGCTACTTACGAGAGAGAGAGAAGAGAGAGAGAGAGAGAGAGAGGAGAGAATAGAGTATTCAACATCAGTGGCAATTAGATGAGAGAGAGAGAGAGAGAGAGAGAGAGAGAGAGAGAGAGAGAGATTAGAGTATTCAACATCAGTGGCAATTAGATTGAGAGAGAGAGAGAGAGAGAGAGAGAGAGAGAGAGAGAGAGAGAGAGAGAGAGATTAGGAGTTACTCAGCATCGTAGGGAAACTAGTTTGATGTATTCGTTTTCAATATAGATCAAAGATTTTTCAAATAAATCAGCTGTTGTCATTCCCTTTCTTAGGAAATGTAAATTCAGTTTATTTTATTGGGATATTAGATAATAAATAAGACTTTTAGGGAACCTCCAGCATGAGTGTACATGAAGAATTAAAATACCGGGAATTATTACGATTATGATAATAATTCAACATTTGCATAGGTTCAAATAGAAGAAATGAGAGGTTATTCATTTTCTGAGCAAACTTCCGTAGATAGAATGGCCGTAAGAGAAGAGTAGATAGGAATAAAAAAAAAATTGGTGTGTATACAGAATGACAGCTTGCAAAACACATGCTCAAGGAGTCTAGATGAGGGTAAGGGAACACAAACTCACGCACGCACCCCTCTACGATATCCTTCAATTCATTTTGAGATCGTAAATTAAGCCCCTTTCTCTCCTGCAGTGTGATTACAGAGGCAATAGGAGACACCTGTTTTTTCTCGTTCGTTTTTTCTCTCCCTGGAATTAATTCATTGTCATTATCCAATTACTTCGTTAATAGTCGTATCTGATGAAGACCTCTCACCCCCTCTGTTCTTATGTAGTACACCCTCCCCCCAACCCCCCTCCGCCTCACCTTATACGACTGCCTTGTACCCAGCCAACTCAACCTTCGTAGAAAAAAGTCAATGTTGTCGTGGATTTTAGTACTACAGTTATTGCATCCTTTGTAGTAATGGGTTAGCTGGAAGGATCTGGGGTTATGTGTTGACCTTCTCTCTCTCTCTCTCTCTCCTCATCGTCCTCGACCTCGCCTCTCTCTCTCTTCACAATTTCGATATTGGTTGAAGGTAATGATGTTTTATTTTTAATATGATGGTGTAAATGAGCGATGCTAAGTAACCCTCTTGTTTTTAGAATGTCTGCTTAATTCGGTTCAAATGCTTGTGGTCCCTCTGTCTCAAATTGTGTAAAATTACATTTAACTACTGGATTTAATTTGGTCTGATGTGGGTCATAAAATTTCTTATAATTCTGATTAGTCCCCCCCTCCCCCTCCCCCCGCCACAATATTAAAAGAGACGAAAGTTTTGCTAATACTTTCATCCTTGGTGAAAAAAAATTCGCCTTGAATGATATACATATATCATTATGGCAATTACACTTTACCAAAGAAGGAAGGCGTACGGTCAGGCAAAGTAAAATGTCCGAAGGGCTTGTAATGAGAGTATATTGAATAGTTATATCTTACTTGCATACATTCACGTCTTCGGGATGCGAGTTCGATTCCCGCTACCGGGCATCAGAAATAATTCATATTTCTTGCATCTGGATCTAAGGCTTCGTAGTGATAGGCGTAGCCAAAAAAAGAGTGTGAAGAATTCGAGAAGTTAACAAGGCATTGCGGCTATTATTTATATATGTCACAGGGAATAATGTGAGAAATCCCTTGAGTATATGTGAAATAACCAATTCGCTCAGGAACATTTGATCCCAGAGGGCTAGTACTAAAGACGGTGAAACAGTGATTCATCTACACTGTTCCTTGGTGGTCAAATGTGTTTTGCCGTGTTTAGTACCAGCCCCTGGGGGATCAAATGCACTTAGGGACATTTGATCCCCCCAAGGGCTAGTTCTAAACACGGCGAAATACATTAATTTTAACTCCCCAGGGGCTAGTACTAAACATGGCGAAACAGCGTAGGCAAATCACTTATCTCACCGTGTTTAGTACTAGCCCTTGGGGTTCAAATGTTCCTAAGCGAATTGGCCATTTTACATCAATTTTTATTCCCTAAGGATTTCGTGACACATTCCATGTAATATATATATATATATATATATATATATATATATATATATATATATATATATATATATATATATATATATATACAATACTATATATATATATATATGTACATTTATTTATTAAATATTTAGTAAATGAAAACTTAGAATGGAAATTTAATTTTGTGTTTTTCCTTGAGTGTACACGCATGTAGTACACACGTATGCTCCTATTATGGCTCCTATGTACTCCTCTCAAAGTACATGCCCAGAAAGGTTAGCAAGGGTATAGAACATGGGTACGAGCGAATGGGGGCCGTATGGGCGTTGTTATTCATTCATTCATCTTGCTCTCTTTGTGTCAGACGAGGTCATGACTTGAGTAGGTCATTAAGATTATATTTTTTTACCCTCTAGAGTTTATGACTTGTGGTCATACATTTATTTTTATCTCTCTCACGTTACGACGTTTTACATGATTTTGTTGTGAAAGCGTTTAAGATTTATTCTTTGTGTGTGCGTTTTTTTTTTTTTTTTTTTTTTTTTTTTTTGCGTTTAAGCTGTTGTGAGATACTGTAAGAGGTGAGGTTATTTATGGCTTTGGTGCAGTCACGTTTTCTCGACTCCGTTTTATTTTGCTCTCTCTCTCTCTTTCTCTCTCATATGAATTTAATTTCCTTTAAAAAAACCCGTAAATGTTGTCTCTTTTATATGGATTTCATTTCGTTTAAAAATCTCAAAATACTTGCAGTCTCTCTCTCTCTCTCTCTCTCTCTCTCTCTCTCTCTCTCTCTCTCTCTCTCTCTCTCATATGAATTTAATTTCCTTTAAAAACCTGTAAATGTTGTCTCTTTCATATGGATTTCATTTCGTTTAAAAATCTCAAAATACTTCCAGTCTCTCTCTCTCTCTCTCTCTCTCTCCTTCGTCTCTCTCTCTCTCATCTCATCTCTCTCTCTCTCTCAAAATGCACCCTTTTCTAAAACGTTAACGTTTATTTCTCGATAGAAAACTTTCCTGCAAAACTTAAGGGGGTGAAAATTACTTCCTTTTCCTCTAAGAACAGAAACAGCAGCAACGTTAAAACTGAGCAAACTTGAAGTTCACATAAGAAGCGCGTGTGTTTTTGCTTGCATGTACGTGCTGGCGCTCTCGTCTGTACGTGGGCGTGTATTTTCAGTCTCTCGCGCCTTGCTGAACAGGTACGAAACGCGTTCTTGTAGCTCTCTCTGTGGGAAGCCATTGACTTGCGTATGTCTTCATTCTTGACGCATCTAGGTCGGTTCTCATGGGGAGTTTAATAAGCCATTTTAAACTTTTTTTTTTTTTCCTTCTCGTCTCTGTTGCTGCTTATTTGAAGTGTTGTTTTCATTCTCGGTTTATTTAAAATGCTATATGTTTGCAGAGAACATTAGTTTTTTTTCCACAAGTTATTTTATTATATTTATTTATTTATTAATTTATAGTTTTTGTGTTAAAGCTTATTAGGAAGTTTTCATTCTCGGTTTAATTATAATGCTATATGTTTGCGGAAAACATTAGTATTTTTTCCACAAGTTATTTTATTTTATCTATCTATTTATTTATTTATATATTTTTTTGTGTTGAAGTTTTTTGGGAGGTTTTCATTCTCGGTTTACTTATAATGCTATATGTTTGCGGAGAATATTAGTATCTTTTCCACAAGTTATTATTTTTTTGTGTGTGTTGAAGCTTTTTATGCAAGATTGTGAGCCATCTCTTGAATTATTTGTATGCGCTTGAAGTAATTTACAGGTAAAGTAATTTCCAAGCAGTGAGCTCCGCATTAAACCATCATAAAATCCTCAAACGAGAAAAAGCGTAGTAAATTACACTTAACTAAAAGAGGTAAGCTGGTCTCCATAGTGATGAGAACTGACAAGCGTGAAATTCTCGACCCTGCAAAGAAGCCGCAACATAACGAATTGCAATAAAAGACGGTGACAAATATTAAAGACAATATAAAATAGAAAAGTCGATATAAAATACACGTCTACAAAAAATATAAAAGTCATATAGAATATACAAATCTATATAAGATATAAAAGACGATATAAAATATTAAAAAAATATGAAATAGAAAAGTCGATATAAAAACATGTCTTCATAAAATATAAAAAAAACTATATGAAATAGACAATTCGTCATAGAATATAAAAGACGATATAAAATACAAAAGTCGACATTAAATATAAAAGACTATATATATATATAATATGATATATATATATATATTAACAATATAGATTATAATAATCAATATATATAGAGATATATATATGTAATTAAGTCAATATAAAATAAAAAAAACGAAATTAAAAATAAAAGATAATAAATAACATAAAAGACGATATAAAACATGATAGACGATATAAAACATAATAGACGATATGAAATATATGTAAATTTCAGCATAAAATACGACCCAAAACATGAAAAAAACGACATAAAATATAAAAATCGATAGGAAACATGAAAGACGATATAAAAGATATAAAAGACGATAACAGGCAAAAGTTGACGAACGAAAGGAGTAGTAACGAAAGGCGATGATACAAGGAGGAGGGAATCAGAAACGTCCCAGAAGGGAGGAAGGGTGGGATGAGGGTGGGGGGTTGGGGGTTGGGGGTTGGGGGGGTGGGCCTGGGGAAATAAAAGAATATGGTGCTCAGAGGAATTGCTCCAGGACCATTATCCCGATACGGTGAACAATTATCCTGGGCAATGCGTCGCCTAATGATGTGAGGATGTGAAACTGGAAGAGGCGACCTTGTCATACATACATACATACGTACGTACATACACATACATACGTACGTACATACATACATCCGAACGCCACAGGAAAACGTTATTTTTTTATTTATATAATTATTTTTTTTAAACCACCCGCTGTAAATATAAGCGGTTCAATGATGACTACTGAATAAACGTTAATATATACACATATACATACATTGTATATGTATGCATGTGTGCTTTATAAAAATCACAGTAGACGCACGTGACTTCATTATATAAGCAACTGCGACACGAAAACAATACGCAGCAATCCGTAGCCAGCGCTTTCGTCTTTATTCCAGCACTATCGAGGCAATTTTTTTTTTTTCTGAATAAAGGCGAAAGTTCTTAGTACGGATTTCTGCATATCATTTTCCTGTGGTATTTCCTTATATAATGAAGTCCCGTGCATCCACTGTGAATTTTTTAAGCATACATATGCATATATACATAAATACAATGTATGTATATTTATAAATATTGTTATATTAATAATGTATTCAGGATTCATCATTAAACACGTATGTTTACAGCGATGGTATATATATATATATATATATATATATATATATATATATATATATATTCATATATAACATATATATATACATATACATTATATATATATATATATATTTATATATATATAGATATGATAGATAGATAGATATAGATAGATAGATATATATATATATGTGTATATATATATAGAAAATAAAACAAATTACAATAGTTTCAAGCATATTACAGTTGCAGAGCTGAGTCTATGCTGGACGTCTTGCAGAATTATATACTTTTTACAACGCAAGAATTGCCATTCGTTACATGCCCAAACCACCTACAAACACTTAATTCGTCTTTTACTGTACCCTAGAAGTTTCACATACGTACATATACATGCGTGTGTGTATGTAAGTGTATATATATATATATATATATTTATATTTATATATATATATATATATATATGTTTGCATTTGATATTCAAAATGCTTAACATTGACGTCATTAAAAATACAAACATATATATGTGTTTATGCGTAAATATGTGTATGATTATCAATTAGTTGTATTCCATTATCGCGTGTATACATGTGTAAATTATTTTCTATATAGTTCCTTTAGCTACAGAGTGCAAATAATAATTTGCCTTTTTTAAGCGTACCCTCGATCGTACCCTGCAACTGCGCCAGCAATGACGTTCGAGTGTTATTTGCAACAACGGTGAATCCATTCCTGGATTAAGAGCAGATGACAGTTGATAGCAATGGAGAACAATGGCCTGTTAGCATCAATATCTGGCAGCTGTTAGGCGTGATTTCTCAAGCCTAAAGTGAAGGCACTCGTGTATACCTGTCCCCTGCAACAAAGGGTCGTTTGCGCCAAGTAATCGTTTGTCTCCAAGTGCCTTTTGTCTCTGCTAAGTAATTGGGTGTTCCTTCCAGCTCGTCTAACTAGGGTAAATTGACGACGGTGAAAAGTGTTCCAGAATGTCGTCAGGTGGGTTGCATCGCTTCATCTTTTCGAATTTAATTTTCTAATTGTAGTAGGTTTTGTGGGTCAGGTGGTTTCAATTCCTGGTTGAATTTTGTTTTGGAATTTTAAATGGCGTTAAGGTTTTGGTGTCTTAATACTTTTTTAGAAAAGATTCAAGTGACATTAAACGTTTTTGTTCAATAGTTTGAGCTTTGAATTGTTTCAAAGGGATTGTCCGGTTAGTATTGGAATATGTTAAGCTTTGTGTTTAATTGTAATAGGATCATAGTTTTCAGTTGTGGATATTAATTGAAGCTTTTGGTTTATGCTGGGTTTTATTTTGTTTATTTATTCAAGTTTCGGATAAAACAACAAGAGGATTTTTGGGGTCCAACATCAAAAGTTTTGTATTTAACAATAGAAAAATTGAAAGTCAATGGTTCGACATTTTTGGGAAAATCATGGTTGTGTGTTTGAACTTTTAAAAGTTTCGACTTGAAAAAAATAAAAACTCTTATAATTTTGTGGAACAAAATTTCAGGTTTCGAATTTTATTGTAAAGAATATTTAGGTCTGGTTTTTCGACATTATAGTTTCGATTGAAATATCAGTATGATTATGAAGTTCCTAATTTGATTTTTGTTTCAAACAGATTTTTTAAAACCTTCATTTCAAGGTTCGATTTTTTAAAATCTTCTTTTCAAGTTTCAAAATGGATCTGGAATGAGACAGACATTTTGGTTAACTTGTTGTCATTGCAATGACAGATTGCAATGAAACTACGGTACACAAAATCGCACCTTGTTCCTAAGACCTTCCTCTCAATACCAACTCTACGTTTGGCCTTAGATTGATGGGGCTCCTTAAGATAACAACGATGATCATCAGAGGGCCGAGGAAAAGTACGAGCTGTGCTCCTTTTATTTGTGAAGGAAAACACTCTTCACTCATTTATCAACACTTCTCCTCCCCCGAAGGTCAAGTAACTTGAGTCGACTTTCCTCGCCATCTTCATGAGTCTTCTGTTCTGATCCTTCCACCGCACTATCAATTTCCGAGGCGTCTCATTTATATCTCTTACGCCATCTTGGCGTAAAAATTGCACCACTTTTCTCCTGTGGAAAACAAACTACTGCACTGTTCAAGCTCGCTCAAAACTTTCCAGTCATTTTGTCACCACAAACATCCCTCTCTCTCTCTCTCTCTCTCTCTCTCTCTCTCTCTCTCTCTCTCTCTCTCTCTCTCGCCGGCACCCTCAAAAGAAGAAAAAATGAATTCCCCATTGTCTCCGTGACACCTGCAGTTGTGGACCCACGTGCGCATGCGTAGATTGCGTGGTAAACAACGCCCGAAACGCCTATTGTTATTGAAATATGCTTTTGCTAATCTCATGCAGCAAGGGTGCAACTCGGTTTGTCGAGTCGGCAAATCATTTTAATCTATTTATGTCAGTTGCTGCTGATATTTGCGAATATGTTTAGGATCGTATGAAATAAAATGAAATTGAAATAAGTTTAAGCAAATCTTAATGATAATAGAGGAATAGAATATGCTTGAACCCTTATGTATCAGCAAGTGCTCCTATAGATTTCAAATGTTAGACTGTATGGAATACGAAAGCAGAATGCTAATTAAGAATAGAATTATGTATTTCTCCCGTTTTTGACGTATCCTGCGTTATAACAGCGTATGGCCACGTGCTTGGTAACGATATAAAATGGTGTATATTATATATATATATATATATATATATATATATATATATATATATATATATATAATATGTATGTATGTATGTATGTATGTATGTACGTATGTATATATATATATATACTATATATTATATGCATTGGAATTGCGATGCCAATTTAAGTGAAGCAAGAGGCAATCAAGAAAAAATACAGATAGTTACATTGACTTTTTTTTTCAATAGTTCCATATACTATTCAACTGAAATCAAACATTTCACGAAAGGAAATCGCGGTTATATACTGCATGCAAATATTATACAATATAATAGGGATACCTTCAATTTACTTAAACTGAAAGAATATACAGCAGAATGGAAGGAAAACAAGTGATGTAGTTAAATATAATAAAGGTATTATATATATATATATATATATATATATATATATATATATATATATATATATATATGTATGTTTATGTATGTATGTATGTATGTATGTATGTATGTATATATGTGTGTGTGTGTGTGTGTAATATTTCCAGGATTTCGGGTGGTGGGGAGGGGGGTGGGGCAGGTACCCACCTTGCCCCTACGTGCGGGCACCCATGTATAGTGAACGCTCATCAACATTGAACATGCGAATCAATTACAGATAAAGGCAAAACAATGCCACGAATGTCGAGATTGCATCAGCGCTAACGAAATTCGCCTTTCTTCATTTCGAGGTGACATTATCTTCTTCTTTTCCTCTCTCCTTTTCATTCGTGTTCAAATGTTAAAAGGACGTTGTAAGTGGTCCGCTTAATTGAGATTTGAGGGGCTGAACAAGTAAACAATGACGAGGCATGAAATCAACCGGGCTCCCGGATTAGATAGCACATTTTGAACAGTGTGTCATAAGGGTTTGTTTGTCTTGGCACGTTAGGACCTGGGTTTAAGGTTATACCGATCATTTTTTTTTCTCCTCTCTCTACCTCTCTCTACCTCATGTAATATTCTTCATTATATTTACGGTTTTGTGTTTTCGTGTTATTTTGTGTTTGTGTGCTTATTTAATTAAAACATAGTCTCTCTCTCTCTCTCTCTCTCTCTCTCTCTCTCTCTCTCTCTCCTCTCTATATATATATATATATATATATATATATATATATATATATATATATATATATATATATATAATATATATACACCAATCGAACAATGTCTTTCCCTAGATAAATCACTTTTTAAATATATCTTCGTTAACATATTCAGCATTGTCTTGTCTTAGATGTACAGCAAATTAAGATATAATCTGATTATGATGACCATCGTCATAAGAAGCCACAATTTTAAATTAATTCATGATGACCCTTTAGCGAATCGAGCTCCTTATTCCTCATCGAGAAAGATCTTTTAAGGATTAAGACCATTATTCTTTTGGGCAAAAAAAATGAGACAATTAATTTGTTTACGTCCAAAACAACGGGAAGAGCAAGTGTTTCCAGCTTCTTTTCCTGCTCGGGAGATAATAAATGATCCGGAGAATACACGGGAAAGAAAATTCTGCCCAATTTATCATCCGTGAGAAGGGCGTTTCTCTCGCAAGGAGCTCTTTGGAGGGTGAGGAAATGTTAATCTGGTTGCAGAATTGCGTCTCGTGGGTCGGTCGTGGGCGGGGTGGACCGGTGCCCATGGGCCAGCCAGCGTCCGGCATACCTATTGGCTGGCCAGCTACGAAATCGAGTCGCTAATTGGTTTTCGTTGAGTAATGCCTGTGAGGTTTTTCATGGTCGGTTACTGGGATGTATGGAGAGAGAGAGAGAGAGAGAGAGAGAGAGAGAGATGCGATTAGTAATCCCTCTTTCTCACCGTTGGTTAATGGATAATTACCGTGTTAGTTTATTGAAATGGTTTTGATTACGATTGTTTTGAAGGAGTTTAATAGCAGATCCTTGGGATGTAATAATAGATGATTGTAATTCATAATCACCTACTCTCTCTCTCTCTCTCTCTCTCTCTCTCTCTCTCTCTCTCTCTCTCTCTCTCTCCTGAATTAATGGTTAATTATTGCGCAGGTTTATTGAACACCTAGGTTATATATCAGTCTTTTTATGAACGTTTCAAACCGTTTGGTTGGTTATCAGTGTTCATTTATCATTTTTCGACTCACGGAAAAATTTATTGCCGAATGAATTTCATATTATTTGACTTGAGGATTTGCAGTAGCGTCGGCGAACACGGTCTTGTGGTTTTTATGATGGTCAAAATATTTAACAGAAAACAGCGTAAGATGCTTACTAATGCTTGCGAAAGAGGTAGCGAGAGGATGAAGATAATCTTCAGTAGGTAATAGGGCCGTTTACCCAAACAATTTGTTAGTGTTTATCTTATCAAGGTAATAATTGTAAGCGGAAATTGTCGATGAATTTGCAGCTGTCCTCAATTACGTCGAGTGAAAATGCAGTATTTGAACGGCAATTGTCATAATTCATACAAATGAGAGCTTCATTTTGCATCCGATAAGAAAAAGTTATTGCCGATTTATGCAGTGAATTTCCTTTATTTGAACTTGATTTATAGATCTCTTTACATACGCATTATTATTGAGAAAAGGGTCACTTTTCTGCAAATATATAGATGTACAGGTCCTATGATAATTTATCTGTCGACGTAATAATGTAGTAAATTTAGAAACAAGAAATATCTGTTGACTTCTGGTGTTTCAGGAATATTTCCTTGTTGGCCCTGTAAGAAATTTATGTGTGGTATTCAGATCTCTCTCTCTCTCTCTCTCTCTCTCTCTTCTCTCTCTCTCTCTCTCTCTCTCTCTCTCTCTCTCTCTCTCTCTCTCTCTCTCAAAGTTAGCCAAAAACGTGTTTATAAACAAAAAACATGAATTGCTGCCGAAATCCGCCACTAGGGTGTGCCTTGTCTTCCACAAATCTCCACGAGAGAGAGAGCGAGAGAGAGAGAGAGAGAGAGAGAGAGAGAGAGTTTTTGATTAATGTGAAAATACAGATAAATAAACTCTAAGAAAGACCGTAAAGATGTGTTTTAAATTCAGTAAAAACTGTAAAATACATAAACACACGTATCCCGTTTCGTGATTCTCGTGCATACCCGTACAACAGTATAGATCGGACGAGTGGTCGATATTACCTCCGTGTGCAGTTTCAGCTTACGTCATCGTACTCGACTTTCCTTTTGTTGCATTTGCCTTTTTTTTCAGTCTCACTAAATTCTAACTCAAGAGAACCTGTGCTAATTATTGTTGTTCCCAAACATTTGAAAGACTCATTAATCCCTCCACTATTTAGTGTTGTTTCATCCTTTTGTTTGCAGTCTGTCATTATTTCTGTTTTCCTTAGAATTGTTTTAATTCCATCTTTGTATGTATAAGATGAATTTTGTGATGCAACCTTGGTAAATCTGATGGTGTTTGGCGGCGTATTCTAAGTGTGTCAGGTTTCTATTTCGGAGGAGATATAGGGTGACAAGAAACAAAAAAAAAAAAAAAGATAAATATGTGGTTATTAAGAAATAAGAACTTGTAGATGTAAATACCCAATGAAAGGATTTATAGCAGTTGATAAATAGGATTTAAAGAGTTCATACAGAAAGTGAATATAGTTCTGGAAGGGCGCCAGAGGCAAGTTGAAACCTTTACTGAGATATTTGTACGAATATGACTTTTACGTTAAGATTTTGATATGGGAAAATATATTATTGTTATTGGGAAATAGTTTAACCACATCCTGGATTTTAAAAAAAAATCTTAACTTTTGGTGTGGGCAATAAATGGTTGGAAATGAATGATCTAGCAGGCATAAGGTCATAAAAGATAAAATCCTTTAAAAAATGAGCAAAAGAGGCGAATAGAGGGAACAAAATGACACTTTTAAGAAGCAAATGAATGGAAATTATAGCCTTTAAAGAGCTGAATGGATGTCAATTACTAAATAAACAGACGAATAAAAAAAAAGGGCAGGATAAAAAAAAAAGACCACCGTTCATGCAAGATCAAAGAGTTTCTAAAAATATAAAAGCAAAATAAAAGCTACAATAAATGGACGAGCGTTGCCGTTCACTGGGAAACACCCAATGAGAAAAATATATCTTCGAGTGAATGCTCAGAGATCAACTGATATATTTTGCACTGCATGTGTGTGGCTGCCATTGTTTAATGCGCATAATGGTGATTTACATTCGCGCCTCTTTATATGAACAGAAAGGGGTTTCTGATCTAGACATAGATCAGGTAGTTTTGGAAGTTTTGTCATCTGTTATTAGTCACTTGATATTTTCTTTGAGATTTATTGTTTGTGGTTGTTGTAGACTGGGAATGTCCGGTTGTTTTAGTTACCCTAGGTGTCCTAATTTTTACGAGTTGTCTGTGCATTGTTATTTATGACATGATGTTTTCGCTTGTTTTAATTTTTTGTCGACCTTAATATTTGTTTATCGGATTGTCTTTCGGTTTTTTTCACTACTATTTGTTTGTTTGCATGGTGTTTTTACGTTGCATGGAACCAATGGTTATCCAGCAACGGGACCAACGGCTTTACGTGACTTCCGAACCACGTCGAGAGTGAAACTCTACCACCAGAAATACACATCTCTGACCCCTCAGTGGAATGGCCGAGAATCGAATCCACGGCCACCGAGGTGGCAGGCCAAGACCAAACCGACCACGCCACTGAGGCGCTCAACTACTGTTTTAGACTACTGAAGTCATTGTTAACGCATTTTGTCATCTATCATCCATTTCAGTTTAGTGGTTTTTTGTATTTCCATACGTAAACGTCTCAGGTTTGTATGTTGGGGAAAAATACAGATTTCCTTAAAATTTGTCTTCTTAACGAATTGTGTCGTGTCTCGTCCATTTCAGTTATGAGTGTTTTTTTTTTTTTAAATATTTCATCCGATCTCATGGATCAGTTGTATTTTAATAAGAATGATTCATCTTTTGAGGCTGAAGTGTAACGCGAGACATTTATCTGCAAATGCAAATACACTGAACAACGTATCAAATAAAATGTACGCGCTCCTCTGCCACTAAAGAATTGATCATTAGTAGATCGACCTTTTTTGGGGCCCGGCATTCTTTGGGCGAATATTTTGTGCCTAATTTAGGAGCGAACATTTTGTTGATGATTATGATACATGGCAATGTACAAGTGGTTTTGGGTGGGCTGCATTACATCTCTATGATTCGTTTTTGTGTGTGTGTGTGTGTGTGTGTTTAAGAGAGAGAGAGAGAGAGAGAGAGAGAGAGAGAGAGAGAGAGAGAGAGAGAGCTGCGATGTCTTTAATTTTTTTTTAAGTATTCGTCAATGTTTTTTGTGCGTGGTAGTAGAGAGAGAAAGAGATAAGTGGAGAGAAAGGTTGTGTTTACTGAATAAGCGTCCTTTATCGCTTACTCGGGGAGTAAGCCTACAAACTACTTTACTGTTGTTATTATTATTATTGTTTTTCTTGCTATTGTTGTTCTTTATAGGGGTAGGAGAGCGCTATGGAGAAGCCAAAAAAAGGTCTGAAAAAGGTGTTTCGCGTTCAGTTAAAGATACAGGAATTTTAGGGCAGGATATTTACGATTTATATATTAGAATGAAAATGTAAGAAAAATAACGTGCATGTTTAACAGTACAGAACAATTATTTCGATTAAAATATAGCGTAGTTATTGTAATTTTCGTCGGTGAACCAACGCGCTATTTGACCTTAGAATTTAGCACGAGTAAGCTTTAGGTCGGATCACGCCTTGTTTTTACTTGGGGAGAAAGATATGTGTAGAAAGGTACTTACTTGGAAAGAAATACTTTTGTTTTTATTAAATAGGCACGCTTATTTTATTTTTGTGATTTGGTTTGTAATTTTTCGTGGTAAAAAAAAAAAACAAACCAGGTGTATTAATTTAAAATGCAAATCGACTAAGCAAATACACCCTTATCCCGCTCCTTTCCACTCAAAATCTTTTAAGATAATTTTCTATATCTGTTTATGTTTGTTTACTACAAAGAACCCCCTTTACTCTCTCTCTCTCTCTCTCTCTCTCTCTCTCTCTCTCTCTCATATAGAGGTCGGATTATTGACAGAGAACGCTGGTCCCTCATATGTTCTAAGTGATTCATATATAGAGATTATCCCATTTTCATATTCTGTACACGTTAAACAAATTAAGATATAGATATCTGTATTCATGAATGTCTGTGCAGATGCGTATTATTAAATCTAATGGTTTTCAGTGCCTTTTTTTGGTTTGTGTGTGTAAAACTTAATTAAGAATAATTTAGGGTAGCCTTTAAAAAAATGAGTTCCGTTTCCAATGAAGTGAGCCATCTGCAAAAAAGAAAAGAAAACAAAGTTTGCCTTTAAGTTAAGTACTTTTCCAATGAAGTGAGACATCTGCAAAAAAATTACTTTTAAAGTGAGTACCTCTCCAGTCAAGTGAGCCATTAGCAAAAAAAAATATCTTTTAAAGTACTTTTCCAATCAAGTGAGCCATCTGCAAAAAAAAAAAACTTACTTTTAAAGTGAGTACCTTTCCAATCAAGTGAGCCATCTGCAAAAAAAAAAAAAGGAAAAAAAATATTTATTATAACTTGTATGTTGTGTATATTCCCATATCTGATCGGAAGTGTAGCGGCGCAGCCATTAACGAGAACAGATACGAGCCAGTTGATGCAACGAAACCCTGAGTTGAGTTATGCTCGTGAAAAGTCAGTCTGGAGACTCGTAAGAACGCATCCATCACCTTCACGTACGGTATGATATCTCGTTTGATTATACCCGTACGGTACAGGTCAAATCGATTCGTTCTGTTTCAACATCAACGTGTTTATTTCATGGTTCCGTGGCTCTCTCTCTCTCTCTCTCTCTCTCTCTCTCTCTCTCTCTCTCATGGAAAGAATGTTTCCATTGTGAGGGTATAATTTTATGTCTGATCTGTGTGAAATCGGTAATGGATGCGAGATGAGAACTGTTCTGTTATTGAGATGAGTTTTAAACTCAATCATCATTTTTTCTATTGTGGGTTCATTATATCCCTACATTTTTTTCTTTTTAGCTGATAGGTAAGATTGGTGAAACAGGAGTGAGGGCAGTTAGCTAGCTAACCATGGTAATGGATGGTTTAGAAAGTTGTTTTTTTTTTTTTATTTTGGGTTCATTGTATCCCCACAATTTTTTTTTCTTTTTTTTTTTAAGGTAAGATAGGTGAAACAGGAGTGAGGGCAGTTATAGCTAGCTAACCTTGGTAGTGAATAGTTTAGAAAGTTAATCATTAGTGAGAGTAATGTAAAGTTTGGTTTATCCACAATTTTCTTTGGGTAAGGGTTACAATTTTCTTACTATGGCCTTAATATTTTCTCGTTGTTTTTCTGTAATAAGGTTTTACTTATTTATATACATGTTTGATAGTATTTCGTTATTTTTTATTTTTATTTTAGTCGCCTTTAATTTATAGCGTAGAAATACACTTCAATGTGGAAATAACACGTAACCTACCTTGCAAGACGTTTGGTAGTTCCCAATGTCTTTGTAATGGAAAAACGTTTAAGTGAAAACTTTGAACCTGATTCACATTGCTTTGTAAATCCCTCCTAGTGTTGTCACTCGTAGCCAGAAATCTCGTTAAGATGTAATGATGAAGGTTCGAGAATTGAACGTATTTTCTTTGTCAGGAGAAAATTATACTGCCTAATACGGCGTAAACAGTGACAAGATTGCCTCATTCAATGGCCAAGCGATCCCGAATTATGGTGATCGACATTTGAGGATCAGGACTGCGCGGTTAAAGCAGAGTAGGGCGAGTCCATGATACTCGCCCAAACCTTGACCATGAAGAAACCGCAAAGAGTTTTACACACACATACAGTTTATGTCAGGGCTGTGACCTATAGGCTAGGCTTACGTAAGGGCGACTATCGCGGAGAAAGTTCGCCTGGAATGTTTTTGGCGTTCATTAAAAGCAGGGTGGACGTAGGAGACGCGGCCGTTTTTGTTTATTTGTATGGTGTTTTTACGTTGCATGGGACCAGTGGTTATTCAGCAACGGGACCAACGGCTTTACTTGACTTCCGAACCACGTCGAGAGTGAACTTCTATCGCCAGAAATACACATCTCTCACTCCTCAACGGGATGCCCGAGAATCGAACTCGCGACCACCGAGGTGGCACGCCAACACCATACCGACCACGCCATTGAGGCGCTGGCCGCTTGACGGTGGTGTTCATGAGCCTTGCTTTGAGGCCGTGTATGATAAAGCGCGGTGTCGAGAGAAGAATATATTGTTGGAACGGGTTTTTGTCCGACGTTCTCTCCGTCGACGAAGTTAGAAGGATAAATGTAATGTTATGCCTGCCTAGAGTTATTGTTTTCGATTACTCGTGGAGTAAGCCTACAAATTACTTACTTTTTTGTTGCTGTTCTTGTTCTTGTTGTTCCTGTTGGGGGATTAGGAAAGCCCAAAAAGGTCTGTAAAAGGTGTTTCCAGTCGAGTTAAAGATACAGGAATTTTAGGATTGGATATTTATGATTTATTTATTAGAATGAAAATATAACGAAATTTAATTGTTCTTTTGAAAAATAAATTAGAATCACAAAGGATGTATATTAAATGTAGATATACAAGCAATATTTCCAAGTATGTAACTGATGAATTTTTAAACTGTACTTTTTTATTTTTATTTTTATTGATTTTGTAGCAAAATGTTATTTAGGTTTACATTTATATTTTTGTATTAACAGAATTATCCAAATAATGTAAATTATTGGAATGTAATGGTATTTTTATAATAAAAGATAAAAAAAAAAGTAGAATGAAAATATAACAAAATAAATTATGTGCATGTTAAACAGTACAGATCAATTATTTCTAATAGAATATAGTATGTTAATTTTAATTTTCGTTGGCGAAAGAATCCTCTACTTGACTCTAGGCTTTAGCACGCGCCCCGAGTAATCTGGAGGTCGGGTCACGCCTTGTTACATGACGTAAGACGCTGAAAAAACCTTGGTTTTTAGAGCCTGAAAACTTCATAATCAATCAGTCGTTCAGTCTAAGAAAATATTTCGAGAATAGGTGAAAGGAGCAACGTTTTCTCTTTCGTAACGATTGCTTTATTTTGAAGTAATGATTATTTGACACCATTCAAACAGTATAAGGTCTTCGTTATCGTAGTAACACACGAAACCCAGAGTTTCTTTACCGTAGAGATTTTTAATCTAGTTTTTTAATAATAATAATAATAATAATAATAATAATAATAATAATAATAATAATAATAATAATAGTATGCTGGAAGTAGACCGTCTTTTAAACATGTTTTATTAAAAGTAATTGGTGCCTCAGCTGCATTAATTTTATAAAGGTTCTTCTCTATTTTTCTAATTATCGTTTTCTCATTGTTGCTTAAACTGGTGAGCAACGCACCGAAGGTTGGCATGAATCAAATAGGTTCTCTACGGGATATACCCTAAATAATAATAATAATAATAATAATAATAATAATAATAATAATAATAATAATAATAATAATAATAATAATAACTCATTTTAAGTCGGAAATACTATAACAGAAATATTGTCGGATTCATACCGGGATGAAGATCTAGGCGTATATCAGATTTGAGCTGTTCGTGTTTTCTAGGAGTTAAAAATACGCTTTTTCAAGCTGCCTCCTTCTACCTTGATACGCGGATGATGATAATAATAATAATAATAATAATAATAATAATAATAATAATAATAATAATAATAATAATGTATTCTTTGGTTTGAATTTGTTTATTTAGTGTTGAGTGGTCTAGGCTGAGATTTATTCACTGCGGGTACTTTTGTTTGTTTGTTTGTTTGTTTCTCGCTCTTTGAAACAATAATTTGTTTTTTCTCAATGTTTGTTGAGTCAGAGTAAGCTATTGAAATTTATTCAGTTCGTTTATATCGGTATTCTTTCGTTACTTGAACTTTGTTGCTCTCGATTGATTAAGTTTACTTGTTCTTCCAGTTTTCGGTTTTTGGGATTAAGCATTAAATTCACTTTTGGTGGTTTGTTTTCCTATCTATTACTGGAGTCTACCTTTAAAGGTCTTGATATATATATGCGTGTGTGTGTGTGTTTTTTTTTTTTTGGGGGGGGGTGGAGGTGGGGGAGGGTGAATGGTCCGGTTTGCTCCAGACACTGGGAGGCCCTAGTTACTTTTTTTCTTGTTTCAAGTCGAAGTGAACATTATGTTGTAGTAATTTTGCCGGTTGATAACTCGGAGGGGGGGGGGGGGGGTGGGGGGGGGTATTTTGTTTTCGTGGCGGGGGCGGGGGTGGAGACCGTGATTTTTGCGGCCCGGAAGGTGGGAAGTGTCGCCGATAAAAAAAATTCGGCTGAGAAAACAACCCCAGCAAAAAAGTTTTTTCAATTTTTTTTTTTTTTTTCGCATAAATACGCTCGCCGATGGAGTGGATACCGAGATCGCCTTGATAAAGGCTGAAACAGAACGTTGCGAAAGGCATTTCAAAAACGGAAGACAAGAAATGAAAGGAAAGATTAGATCTTTAAAAAAAAAAAAAAAAAAAAAAAAGAAAAAAAAAAAAAAAAAAAAACCTTGATAACAGGAGGCGATAATAAGACCCCGGAAAGTTGTTTGACCTTCGTTGTTGTTGTTTATCCCCTTATCCCCCTCCCCCTGCCCTCACAACCACCCCCCCCCCCCACCTTTTATTTTTTTACGATTTTGCCTTCGTTATGCATCTGACCCCTGACCCTAGATATGGACGGCTTGCAAAGGTCACACTCACTCACTCACTGGCCGCCTGCCTTGGTTTTGTCGTCTCTCGTATGAATTAAGGTCATGTTTTTGTAATGGGGTATTAGCGAGACGGTGGGCGTGAGGTGGTGGTGTGGGAGGAGGAGGAGGAGGAGGAGGAGGAGGAGGGTGTGAGTGTCGGCAACAGAGCAAGTTGCATTCTACTAAGGCGATTGGTGGGGGCATGTTGTTCTTGAATCATGTTCCTGACATCGCACAGAAATGTGGACAGGTCTTATTCCTTTATCTTTGTCCTACTAAAACCAATACCACTTTTATTGCTAGATGGCCATCCTTATGCTGCAGTTATATAAAGCTCCCATTCCTCTTATATGTTGTACTACTACCTTTACTTCATTCGACAGTTCCTCGTTGGACGAGTGGGTTGAGTGCTCGCCTACCGATTCGGTAGTCGCGAGTTCGATTCGCCGCCCTGCCAACGTGGAATCAGAGGAATTTATTTCTGGTGATTAGAAATTCATTTCTCGATATGTTGTGGTTCGGATCCCACAATAATGAGCTGTAGGTCCCGTTGCTAGGTAACCAATTAGTCCCTAGCCACGTAAAAACATCTAATCCTTCGGGCCAGCAGCCCTAGGAGAGCTGTTAATCAGCTCAGTGGTCTGTTTAAACTAAGATATACTTCTTCTTTACTTAATTCTCTGACTTCGTCAAAAGTTACGTAATAGTTATTATTCCCTTTGCGTTTCGTTTTTAGTTTTCTGTAAAAGAAATCTGTTTTTCTAGCTTTGTCAGTTTGTCCGACCTCATATCTTAAAAACTTCTAAGACTAGGGGGCTGCAAATTGGTATGCTGATCCTCCACCCTCTAATCATCAAATGTACCAAATTGCAGCCCTCTAGCCTCAGTATCCATCTCAATGTCCACCCTCTTCTAACAATTGTTTCATAGTGCGAGGTTTTCCTCCGGTTACGCCTTTCAAACCTTTTTCTGTCAATTTCCGATTCAGCGCTGAATGGCCTTAGTTTCCCCAGTGCTTGGCATAATGCCAAAAATCTATATATATGAAATCTAGCCTCAGTAGTATTTATTTTTTTTAAGGTTAAAGTTAGCCATAATCGTATTTCTGGCGGCGGTACAGATACCAACAGCGTAGGCCACCACCGGAACGTGGCTGAGTTTATGGGCCGCGACTAAGAATTTTATGGCCCGTGGCTGAGGCCACCACCGGACAGAAAGTTTCTTCGGCGCATTTTTTACTTCTTTACTATTACAGCTGACGTGTGGACAATGAAACCGACTTTTCTTAATCTATAATAAACAAAATAATCTTTGATGATTTTCATTGATCACAGTTTTGTCCTAATTGATATTTTCGTAATTTCATGGAGCGCTTGAGACGTCATTGTCAAGAGTCAGTTCATTTCGGACTGCAAATTCTCGAAATAAAAGGTTGAAGGAGAGTGAGGGAAAGATTGAGATCATCTCGCCTTTGGATGCCTCATCCATCATGTTTAAGACTTCCATCTCGCAGGGGATTAGTCGGCGGGAGGGAGAAGTAAAGAGATGCAGAGAGAGAGAGAGAGAGAGAGAGAGAGAGAGAGAAACGTACAAAAACTGACGTAAATTCCAAGAATTTCGTTTGCATTTCGCATGAATTTAAACATTTATCCGTTTTCCCTTTATTCCTATGAAACACTTGGGGAAGAGAGAGAGAGAGAGAGAGAGAGAGAGAGAGAATTTATTTTTATTAAACACCAGAACGAGAGAAAGAGAGAGAGAAACGTCTAT
>NC_087208.1:62472325-62474825 GCF_015104395.2 Macrobrachium nipponense | reverse complement strand
TTGATTGATTGATACAAGTTCCAGGCGTGACCATATCAACCAGTAGCCTCCCCCAGTTTTTAAAAAATTTCAATTGGCGTAAAAATCAGTGTTCACGAGAGACCTCAAGTCGACACCTTTATATCATATATTTATATATATATATTATATATATATATATATATATATATATATATATATATATATATATATATATATATAGGTGTATGTGTGTGCGTGGGAGATAATGGTAATTTATTTACATTGTCGGGGCGTTTCCAACTCTTAAGAACGCCTGGCATTTACTTTACTATATATATATATATATATATATATATATATATATATATATATATATATATATATATGTATATATATATATATATATATATATATATATTATATATATATATATATATATATATATATATATATATATATATATATATATAATACAGACTTATTAATTTCTTGGATATGCTCTCCGATCTGAAAACCCTGTATATCGATAGGAAATGCCTGAAGAAATTCATCACTTGGAATTCGTGACTCTTTGTCTCAAAGCCCCAGAGATCGAGACTCATTTGTACCAAGTGAGATTTTTCCTCACTTTACGGTATTATGGTATCACATTTGATGTCAAACCTTTCATGAGGATAGCAAATGCTAAGGTTTAGTTAATCACGACCGCAGAAACGCACACAAACGCACGCGCACACACTGCTGGAATCCATTTTTCTGGAAGCCACGTCAACAAGGAATTTAAATCTCCATCCTGGATTATCCCTTGGTCCTCTTTCCTCGTCTCTTTTGCTTAAATAACACGCCTCCGAGATGAACGAACTGTAGCCCCGCCCCCCACCTTTTTCTGTTTTTGTATATAAAGGTCTGTCAACTTCTATTATATTCAGTGTGAACTTGAAAATGTAAAATGTACTAGGAAAGTACTTGTTCCAAGTCCCCAGTTTTTCATTCACCTTTCTACCGTGGATTTCAGGATGATATACATATATATATATATATATATATATATATATATATATATATATATATATATATATATATATATATATATATATACATATACATTATATATAGATATATATAAAAGAGAGAGAGAGAGAGAGAGAGAGAGAGAGAGAGACGAAAGAGGAGAGAGAGAGAGAGAGAGAGAGAGAACAATAATTAATAGTGGGGAATTTGTTAACATGGCTAATGATATCTGGGTTATATATATATATCTATATATAATATATATATATATATATATATGTATATATGATATATATATATATATAAAGAGAGAGAGAGAGAGAGAACAATTAATTAGAAGGGAATTTGTTAACATTGCTAATAATATCGGGGTGTAGGTATTGATGATAATGGTGATTAGAGAGAGAGAGAGAGAGAGAGAGAGAAGAGAAGAGAGGAGAGAGAGAGAAGGGGGGCTTATCACAGTGCCGTGCATTCCTCCTCCGGTTCAAGGGTCATTCTCTCAAGGTCGGCAACTATAAGCATGAAGAAGAGGAATCGCTACTAATTGTTGAGTCAAATTGGTTGTGCTTGGAGTTCTGATCGCCTCCTCCTCCTCCTCCTCCTCCAATAATAACTGTAAAGGTAACCATCTCGTGACCGACCACTCCTGAACTTGCCGACGGGTTAACATTATTAAGATTATATTCGTGAGTTTCGTTCTTGACGTCATTTACCAGTTGACTTGCATCTCGTGATGTCATTCCTCTTTTGTTTTTCGAGAACATTGCAATCACCTTCAAGTTTTTTTAATTTAAAGTTGTTTTAATGGTCATCGTTGGAAGGAAATTCATACCAGGATGATGTTGCTTTTTATTAAAGCGGTATTCTTTTACCTTATAAATCATAAGTGATTTTAAAGTTTTTTTTTTAATGTATCAAACATCTGTATTACAGCTTGAATGTAATGCTTCTGAGATATTGCCTTTTAGTAGGTTTTATCATTACATTATGCATATATATATATATATATATATATATATATATATATATATATATATATATATACATGTATGTATATGTATATATACTATGTATGCATATGTATATATATATATATATACTATATATATATATAAATATACATATATATACACGTATATGTATGTGCATTTATATGTATGTATGTGTATGTATATATTCTATGTATGTATATATATATATATATATATATATATATATATATATATATATATATATATATATTATATATATATATGAGATATATATATATATATATATATATATATATATATACATATATATCTGATGATATATATATGTATGTATGTGTATGTATATGTCTAAATGTATGTATGTATGATTATGTATGTATGTATGTATGTATGTATGTATATATATATGTGTAGATATATATATATATATATATATATATATATATCTATATATATATATATATCTATCTATATATATATATATATATATATATATTTATATAGTAGATAAGGGATACATCCCGTCTTCAAGG
>NC_087208.1:62442325-62467325 GCF_015104395.2 Macrobrachium nipponense | reverse complement strand
GTCAGGGAAGAGCAACAGTAAAACGATCCTTTTAATGTTTTTTTTTGCATGGGTGGGGGTTTGGGGGGGTGGGGGGGGGGGGGCTCTATGGGGTTTTCCATCCTGCTGTCTGGAAAGATCACCTAGTTGTCTTGGATTGTACGGGATCTCTTTTCTTTTTTTTTAGAATGAAGGTAATCATGAATCATGGTGATGAGAAGAAGAAGAAGAAGAAGAAGGAAGAGGAGGAGGAGGAGAGGAGGAGGAGAGAGAGAGAGGGACGACGAGGAGAGAGAGAGAGAGGAGAGAACAATCAATTAGGAAGGGAATTCGTCAATATAATATAACTAGTAATACGAGGGTATTCACGATAATATTGGTGTGTATGTGTGTGTGTGTGTGTGTGTGTGTGTGTGAGAGAGAGAGAGAGAGAGAGAGAGAGAAAGCCATCCAACCGTTATGCGCTATATTTTTCTGTATTTTTAGCTATGATTTGACATCATGCTATTTCATCATCGCTTTTGAAAGCCGACGCCACTTAACAAAAGTTCAGCTTTCGGGAAATCTTTAGCTGAACTCCACCAAGCACTTCTCTGGCCATGCATGACGCAAGGTATTAATAACGCCATGATGCCCTTGGAAAGTTTGGCGAATGAGACCAGCGTCCATTTTTCGCTCAGAAGTTGTAAATGGCCCTTTCGTATTTCCAGTTAAAATTCTTGTGAAGAGATGGTTGACTGCGTCCGAACTAGGGAGCCTATTTTTCTTGTAAGGTCAGACGATGAGTTTGTTTGACGTTTCGTCTTGTATAAAGGATGAATTGGTATCGATTCGTGTAGTATTTTGTAGCAAGGTTGGCTGCATAAACGCAAATAGACATGTCAGCCTGTTTGTTTGTTCAAGTCCATACGGGCGCATATATATATATTATTATATTTATAATATATTAATAATTATTTTATTATATTAATATAATTTATATATTAATATATAATATTACTAATTTATTATATATAAATATATATTATTATATATAATATATTATTTTAATAGTATATAAATATATAATTATATAATATTAATATAATATATATATAATACTGACATCAAATGATTGTGCTTAGATATAAACAATTGCCTTAATAATTATAATAATCAATACTAAATATACTGACATCATACAATACTATATATATATATATATATATATATATATATATATATATATATATATATATATATATATATATATATATATATATATATATATATATTATGAACAAGGCCTGATCCGACCTCCAGCTTACTAGTGTTAAAACTACGGTCAAATAGTGAGTTGTTTCACCAATGAAAATTGAAATAAGTACGCTATATTTTATTAGAAATAATTTTCTGTACTGTTCACCATGCATATTATTTATTCTTTATATTTTCATTCTAATAAATAAATCATAAATATCCTATCCTAAATTTCGTGTATCTGTAACTCGACGCGAAACTCCTTTCTCAGACTTTTTTAGGCTCTTCCATTGGGCTTTCCCACCCCCCAACTACAACAACTAGTTTGTTGGCTTACTCCCCGAGTAAGTGAAAATGCTTATTTCGAATAAGAAAAATGTGATGAAATAACGCTGACGCGTTTTAATAAGTATTGTTATAATTATTAATGCAATTGTCTATTGTAAGCACAATCATTTGATGTCAGTATTATTATTATAATTATTAAGGCAATTGTCTATACTAAGCGTAGTCACCTGATGTCAGTATTATTATTATTATTATTATTATTATTATTATTATTATTATTATTATTATTATTATTGCTGTATTCAGAAAATGAACCTTTTCATAAGGAATAAGGCCACTAGGGACCCTTGACTTGAAATTTAAGCTGCCAAAGAATATGGTGTTCATTAGCAAGAGGTAAAGAGGTAAGGAGAGGTAAAGGCAAGTACAGACAGAAGAGTTCTCGCTTTAAGAAAATGAAAAAATAAATTAATTAGGATGTGAAAATGTATCAAAATGCACGGGGATTTCAGTTAAATAGTTGCATTAGTATTAGTGCATAAAAAAATAAATAGTGCATGGCTTGCGTCTTCGTTTGGACTTTCATGTTATTGGAGTGCATGATGCGTTCTTCCGTTTGGAACTTCGTAGCAATAAAATATAGAAGTTCACATCGATGAAATGGACATAGGGAGAGAAGTCCCGGCAAATTTGACTTTCCTGCAGAAATGTCTGTAACCTTCGAAAGAAACTTTCCTTGTCGGAAAAGGCTTCGTCGTAAATTTTCATCATCGGGGAAGTGAGTTTCGTGAGTGATAGTGCTCTCTCTCTCTCTCTCTCTCTCTCTCTCTCTCTCTCTCTCATTGTGTGTGTATGTATATGTGCATGCGTTTATATATTTCTGTTTATGTTTGTATGAGAGAGAGAGAGAGAGAGAGAGAGAGAGAGAGAGAGAGAATAGTCAACACATTCATAGCTATATCTGTGTCTGTGTGCGTGCGTGCGTGTGTGTGTGCCTGTGTGTGTATGCATGTGTGCATGTATGTATTTATTTGTAAATACATTCATATAATATATATATATATATTATATATATATATATATATATATATATATATACCGAGATTGTTTGTATGCATGCATTTATGTATGTATGTTTGTATGTGTGAATGATGTATGTGTATATGCATGTATGTACGTATGTATATATACTGCTAATACTACCGGGTATAGGCGTAACACATATCTGCACTTTTGCTATTTGCAAAAAAAAAAAAAAATAAATAAAAGAAAATACAGAACAAATCCCCAAATGGAAGGTTCCACAAATCGGAGCCAATAACTTCGGTGAACATCTGTATCGAAAAATGGCCGATATATTTCAGAGGACGATTAGATTCGGCAAATCATCACACACAGGTTTCACCACCATTTTCAGGCCGGCCAGGGTCTCTGTCACGCCGTCGATTCCTTCCGCTGACATTTCCCTGTAGATTTCACGCGTGCCTCTTGTCCTTTTTTTTTTTTTTTTTTTTTTTTTTTTTACCTATCGTTCCTTCCTTCCTTCTCCGTGTCCTAAAATTTACCCTTTGAGAGTGACGGCTCTATTTTGGGACTTTTAGGACTCTGTTTAGGACTATATTTTAGGTCTGGTCAGCAGACGGAGATTGTATATAAACGTGATAATAATTTCTTTTTTTTTTACCTGATTATCCTGAGGCTGTAGAATTGTTTTTGAATGTCAGAAACAGATGTTTGTCTGTAACAGGTAACTTTCTAAAGGAGGAATAATTTATCCAAGCTACTTGTTTGCTATTTTTTTATTTATTGTAGTAGTGTACTTTTAATTACTCTTATCTGTACATGTTAATTCTTTTCATATTTATGATAATTGCACTTATGCAGTGTAAGTGCAAGTGATAATTTGCTTGAGATATCTTATTATAACCGTTGTCATAGAAAAACGCCCATGAAGAAGTACTCTTCAGTATAACCTTTGCTATAAAGCTGTTATTGGGTCACTTTCATCGTGACCAAACTATTTTCAATTGTTCCCAAGTGCCACGGGCAGAATGTTTATGAAATTGCAACAGATTGCCCACTTTCTGTCCTCTTTTGAATGTAAGGGTAATATGACCCAGTGTCGAATGTCTCGTAGAGATGTTTATTTCCAACGTAGGTCAAAGAGTCATAAGATGAGGTCAGAGGGGTGGTCGCCAGTTTTGGCCAGGGCAAGGCTAGTGGGCGATATCCATCGATCTCCTTTGTGTCTATCGGTACGTAGGGGATAGAAAATAGGCTATTGGACTGTTCAGTAAATGCGCCTTCTCTTATTTCGTTTTAATCTTCCTCAAACATGACAATATTTCACGTGTGAAATGAAACGTATTAATTTGTTAAATGGGTAAAGGAGTTGAATCATTTCCGGGAAACGAAGCCATTTGTATTCCTATCGCCTCCACGACAACACCTGGCCGCTGCTTCGTGAAGACAGGTTCCTTCCCTGGCCGGAGCGCCCGCAAAGGGAAGCTGGAAACTCCTCCGGGACAAGGAGGCATGCCCCAACCCAGAGGTCCTAGGTCACGAACGAGACATGTCCTAGCTCACATTGACCTTAGAGACCAGGAAGTATACGAAGCAGAGGAAAGAAGAAGAAAAATGCGCCGGAGCCTTTTCTCCTCCGGAGTGCATAATTGACACCTCTGCGGCTCTCTCTCTCTCTGTCTCTCTCACTCTCTCCCCTCGCCCCCTCCCCCCTCCGTCGCGCCGCCATATGTTTGCTTTCGAATCCATCACCCAGGAGGAGGAAGAAGTGTGAGGTCGGAGTGAAGCATATATCTTTTGTTCGTCGTGTATCCTTTGGCGTGACGTTGCGTTATCGGGTTTGGGATGAAAATGGATGTTTTGGCGTTGCTACGGCAAGCAGAAGGTTTAAGTTTATGTGTGTGCATGTAGTAGGTTTTGAGCTCATGTTCTCTCTCTCTCTCTCTCTCTCTCTCTCTCTCTCTCTCTCTCTTTTCACCAGAAGCGTGATCACGGAAGAACTCATCTTGGGGTTCTGTATTAACCTGAAAATACAAATAGAGATCAGATTAAGATTGCTGACTGGCACCTTTTTTCATTTTTCATTTTTATTTATTTATCTTTTTTTCCTTTGCTGGGAGGTAAAGGTTGTACTTCCCTGCTGTTACCAAAATAAAAATAATTCATTTATGATGATGATGGTGTTAGTTATCAATTATTATGACAGTTATTGTTGCTGTACTTCTTTTGAAAATACAAGGGACTCATGAAGAAAAAATGTAGAGATTTAACATAATTGGAAAATATCAATTTGATAGGCTTCTATTAAAATCAGGCAAATAAATAAAACTGCTGCCGCTTTCACGAACTTACAGCCCGCAACCTTCCACTCATAAGAAAACAGAAGAGAAGAATTGCAAGAAAGGTAAAAAGAAAGAATCACAAAAATATAAAAGGAAAGAAAGTCTTAAAAAAGAGAATTGAAGGAAACAGAAACAAAAAAGGGAAAAAAAAAGAAATACAGAAAAACTCAATGTAAGAAAGAAAAAATGGGAAACACTATAGACTTTTTAAAAGGGTTTTCAACCGAGTCAAGTGCCATTGTGTGGTAAGACCTCCAAGCCGACAGATAAGAGATACGACGTAGGAGGATTATGCCTCGCCTCCCGGAGGCCTCCGGCGAGCCCTTGCGTTTTCAAGACACCTACTAGACCTCTCCCAGCCCCCAGGAGACCTCTTCTCCATTCCAGAGAGCCCTCTGGAGTGCGTCTCGAGAACTAGGGTCGTCTATGTTGTTGTTGTACTTCTTCGCCAGATTCGGTTAGGACTTTGTGGTGTTCTGGATTATGGGGGTGGGGAAGTGGAACTTGGGGAAGGGGGGGTTGGGGGGGTGGGGGGGGAGTCTGACTGGGAGTTCTAGCGTGGTTGGATGAGTATGTATTTAGTTACGTATTTACTGGGCATGCTTGCTTACTGGTATATGCATAATTACGTAAGTAAGATGTGTAGTGACAACCGCATTCAGAAAGGATGAAGAAATTCTCTCTCTCTCTCTCTCTCTCTCTCTCTCTCTCTCTCTCTCTCTCTCTCTCTTTATATATATTATATATATATATATAATAATAATATATTAATATAATATATATATACCATATATATATATATATATATATATATATAGAATATATATATATATATTATGTAATATATATTTATTTGATACATGAGTAGAGGAAATGAGATTCAAGTTCTTGCTATCTATCTATCCCCTTTAATATCTATTCACGCTTTCATCATCACTATAACTTCGGAAAAATATGGACTGTAAAAGATATATATAAGATATATATATAATATATATATATGTGTGTGTGTGTGTGTGTGGTGTGTGTATATATATATATATATATATATATATATATATATATATATATATATATATATATATATATATATATATGTATATGTATTATATATATATATATATATATATATATTTTATATATATCAAAGGAGGTTCTATTTCTTAAACAATGACGAGCTTCATTTGAATGAAGCATTGAAATCAAATTAAACCTTCAGTCGTGCTTTGTTATGCTTTCTACGTCCTAACTGAGAGAGAGAGTTTGTAAGACGCTTGTGATATTATGTTCAAAAGTTGGTATGAAAAATATCACGCTCTGTTATAGTCACACATCATATTGTTAGCCGAGTAATACGATGAAGAACATTTCTTACATTCATATTAACTTCACAATAATAATAATAGTAATAATAAGAGCAGACTTGATACGTCGTCATGACATCTGTATTGACTTGTGTTACCGAGCCAGACGCAAGAATTCTGTTATCATATCTTATCTTATGTGGGAATGATATTGTTTATTCATTAAAAACGTAACGTAAAATTCCTTGACATTCATCGCATCGGCGGCTTCCTTGGAGATGTTTTGATGTTGCTGACGCTGTTGTTATGTTTTTGCTTTTATTGTTGTTGTTGTTGTCGCTGACTTTATTGTTATGTTGTGGTTCATATTTCCATTAATAACGGTGTAGTTTCCTTATAATTACTATTATTGTGTTGTATATTTTATTATAATTGTTGTTTTTCTTGTTATGATTTTCTTGGTGCCTTAACTTCATCATCTGTTTTTTCCCATTTTCTATTTTTTCATTTACCATTGGCTAGTCATTGTTCGTTTTAGTTTTCTGTATTGGTTTTCAGTAAACAAAAAAAAACCGTTGAGATGGCTATTTGTCTGTCCGTCCGTCCGCACATTGTTTTTCCACCCTCAGATCTTGAAAACTACTGAGGCTAGAGGGCTGCAAATTGGTATGTTGATCATCCACCCTCCAATCCCCAAACACAAAATTGCAACCCTGTAGCCACAGTAGGTTTTATTTCATTTAAGGTTAAAATTAACCATGATCGTGCGTCTGGCAGCGCTATGGGACAGGCCACCACCGGGCAGTGGCTGAAAGTTTTATGGGGCGGTTCTCATACAGCATTATACGCTGTAGAGAAAACTCGATTGCGCCGAAGAAACTTCGACCCCTTTTTTGGTGTGTTTGCTTTAGCAACCATAACCAAGAAATGGAGTCAGCAAATAAGCAACAATGTAAAACATATGACAGTTATCATCTCGAGGCGCCTTTACCCTCGCATTCTTTGCTTTTAACCTGACTTCAACTTCACGACGTCTTTTTACGAAGAGAGAAGTGAGGGAAGGTTGTCCTTCACCTGAGGAGAGAATCCTGAACTTTACCTTTTGTTGCATTATCGAGGGAGAGCAACAACACGCTTTGTGGAGAATGGAGAGGCGACTTGTTTATCTTTTAAAAGGTTCTTACACTAGATTTTCTTTTCAAAGATAGATATTGTCATCGTTTTTAGATTATAGGAGGATTTTTCTTTGAGGATGTACTTGTATTCTTAAAAATGACCTGTTTATATTGTGCGCACTTGTTTTTATTGGTGAAGCACTTCGGGATTCTCTCTCTCTCTCTCTCTCTCTCTCTCTCTCTCTCTCTCTCTCTCTCTCTCTCAAGAATCGTCTATAATTTGCTCTCCAAAGCAGGAAGAATCTCTCTCTCTCTCTCTTTCAAGAATCGTCTATATTTTGCTCTCCAAAACAGGAACAATTTCTCTCTCTCTCTCTCTTTCTTTCCTGAATTTTCTTAAAGTTTTGCCTCCCTTTGTTGTATTTTTTTTTTTATTCTTTTTTATGCAATTTTTACTTTTCGACCGCAGTCGTGTTCATTCCCTTGCTTTTCTGTTGACATAATCACCGTCTTTAGTTTCTATCTATAGTGTTTCGTTGTCATGTTTCCTTGTGTTTTATCTCCCCGTATTCTTCTCGTGTCTTATATACAAAGGAAAGACTTTCTTTTATCATTTATTTATTTACTTTGATCATGCCCCTCTATAGGTTCCTAACTTATTTTCGTTGATGTTATATTCACTTATTTTCCAACCTTTTTCTCTTTATTTGTCACGTTTTTTCCGCTTATTTTTCTAACCTTTTTCACTGTATTTGTCATCTTTTTCCATCTCTTCAAAATCCTGTATCACAATGGCATTAAATCAGTTTTTTTTTTTCGGTTTCACTTCTACGTATAATTGTTCATATTCATCCTGCCTGCAGACTTTATTATCATTGTAAGCGATACCACTTTTAATTATCAGTTTTATTATTACTCTGGAAAGCTTTAAGAAAAACAGAATGCCGAAGTGCAAAGAAAAAAGACGAGAAGAATATGTAAGATATGGATAAAGCAAAAACCAGAACGAACGTAGAAACATAAACATGTACTGTACGTATACATAAACAAACAAACAAACAAACAAAAATGATTTAGCTTTAGGTCTTCTCTCTCCATATTTCTTTCCCTTTTAAGGCTTTTGTCTCCGCCATATCATTCATTTGAAAATGCTCCATAACCCTTATCTTGCTCACGTCATCTCTACAGACCATTTCACTATATCGCTCATCGCTGTCCTTCGTCTCGAGGCGTGAACCCTTCTCTTATATTCCCATTGCAACTCTCTCTCTCTCTCTCTCTAGCACTAAGAAAGGGCATAAATAGATTAGAAGGTGTACAAGCAAGAGCTACAAAGTTAATTCCATCCATCAGGCAAATAGGTCACCATAGACGACTAGAGAGAACTGAACATGTATGGCTTAGAAACACGACGATTGCGAGGACAACTAATAGAAATATTCAAAATACTAAAAGGCATAACAAAAGTAGACAGTAACCTATTTACGTTAAACGAAAACCAGACAAGAAATAATGGATGGAAACGAGAACTGAAGAGATGCAACACATCCTATTGTGGGAACTTCTTTATATATAAGATATGTGACACGTGGAATAAACTGCCACCAGAAGTTGTAAACAGCAAGCAACAGTGTGGAAGAGTTTAAAAGAAAGTTAGACAAAGTCATTAGAGCACTTTGAATGAACAGTAAAACCTGCTCCTAGAGATAAGTGAGCACACGATGTCTCCTCGGATGGACTAATGAGTCTTTGAGATATCCTAATCTTTGTAACTCTCTCTCTATCTCTCTCTACGACCTCTTCATCCCCTTTTATCTGCCTTCCCACCTTCTCTTCCTCTCGGTGATAACCTCGCAATAGATACCTTCTCTAATAGTGTCCTTTCCCGCCCACTTTCCCGTCCTTACGTCCTCAGACAGCGACAACACCATAGCATTCCAGGTCGTGAGTCCTCCTGAATCATGGGCCACGGATGCTGAGGGGGTCTTGCCGGGGTTACGAAACTTTTTTTTTTTTTTCGTACACTCCCGACGTCTCGTGGTTGATCGCAGATGCTATCACGGCTGGGCTGTTTGCTTTGAAGGTGGGGATAACAAGGTTGATGTTCGTAGGGGAGGGAGGGAGGGGGAAAGAGAGAAAGGGGGAAGGGAGGGGAGAGCTATTCAATGTGGAGCTTGTTGTAGTCTATGTGATTTTGTGTGTATGTCTTTGTGTGTGTGTGTGTGTGTTACTAGGGCACAAAGAATCGTTTATATATATTTTTCCGAGTACGATAGTTTGTTACAAATGGGTTTTTCATGTGTTTTGTATTGTTTGCTATTCAAAAGCGGTGTAGGCTAACCGCCTTTTATAAGATATATGGTATCGTATGTTCTCTGGTATTGCCTGCTGCACGAAAATGATGAGCCTTTTGTTTAAGTGAATGAAACGGCTTGTGTTGTGGAAGTTTTACTGCACAGAGAGTTCATCCATTATTTGTCTCTTTGAAGTCTATGAATTAAATGACCGTTGTGTCCTTTTTTATCCTCGAGGGCGTCAACACCTTTTGTAGTGTTCAATATATATTCGTATATGTATATGATATGTATGAATATATACTATATATGTGTATAAGATGAATATGTGTATATGCGTGTTACTGTGGCAATTACGATACAGTACTTCCCTACGGTAAGCATTTTAGAATTCCCTACGAGTATAGCAGATTTCAATATTGCTCATAGATATCATGTATATGTCTAAGTTTCCCCCCTTAATTCTGTTTACTTACACGATTTTTTTCTCCCCGCAGGTACGTGCTGTTCACCTGTAATCATCTTAGTTTGTTAGGCGTTCGTCAGAGTCTTCCAGCAGGTATGTGAAGGGATAATCAAGCTATCAGAGAATTTGATTTAGAGTGATCCATTTAGTTGTTTGTTTTCTTATAAATGTACATACAGATATAATTTATATACTTTATTTATATATCTCTATATGTATAACCGAATCACGAAAGTTTGGAACGTGATAAATGCATAAGTAAAGGTATAAGCCACACAGTTGTTTATCTTTCCTTCGGGGCTTATAACTTTATATAATATATATATATATATATATATATATATATATATATATATATATATATATTTGTGTGTGTGTGTGTGTGTGTGTGTGTGTGTATACCAGGATTTATCTATATATATATATATTTATATATTAATATATATATATATATAATATAATTATATATATATATATATATTATTCTATATTAATTATCTAGATATTACTAATATATATATATATATATAATATATATATAATATAGATGCATATAACATACACACATAATTCATCCTTATTCAGAAAATGTTCAGACCCCTTTACAGTATGTCAGTCGACGAAATTTGATCTCTGGAGGAAAAGAGAAGTTATAGTTCCTCTTGCTTAATTACGCTAATATGATTTTGAAAATAGCTTCGTCAAACGTACTGAACCACTCACGAGATACAATGGATGTGATAGATTTATAAGTAGTTAGGCCTGTGAGGTAACTTTTGTACGAAACAGCTGTCAGATATCAGGTAACGATGCTTTGGAATGAAATGATTCTTCAGCAACATATTAGTTTCATTTACGAGTATATTATGTTTCCTCCGATATATTCCTTATGAATAAAAGATCCAGGTTAAGGTAACATTATCGCTCCTTTACGAGTCTCCTGAGATCGTGAAGAGCTTGGTGTTATATTCTTTTTTTTTTTTTTTACTGTATATAGAAGAACCTTCATTTCCTCGAGACCTCTTTTATATGTCTTCATGGGCTATTCTCTGTTCACGTTTAGATGGAGAGATTAGTGTTTACTGCCCACACGGAGCTGGAAAGGTTTTGTAAGTCGCGTTGAAATTCTGTCTGTGTATATGCATGTATGTATGTATGTATATATGTGTATATCACACACACAGACACACACACACATATATATATATATATATATATTATATATATATATATATATATATATATATATATATATCCAATGCCTATCGACTTCTTGTGCAGTTACATATATATATATATAATATCTATATATATATATATATATATATATATATATATATATATATATATATATATATAGTGTGTGGTGTGTGTGTGTGTGTATAAAATTGTGGGTCGTGCAATTTAGTGTTAAACTTTTAGTAAGGTTATCATTTCGAAACGTAATATGGGAAGAGATTGGTTTTGATTCATTTCTTGTTTTTGACAGTACCCCGATATAATCTTGGGTCATGGCTTTGGCTTTTGCCAGCCTTTATAAGCAGAGCAAAGGTTTCCTCGTGTTGCAAGATCAGATCTTTTTTCTCAAGGATTCCTTGACAAAATATTAGGCTACTGTGTAAGGCAGAGAAAATATTGATTTTTGTCTGATATTTCTGTAGTGTGTTGCTTTATATTATTGCAAATTTTTATTAATATTTTAAAGAAAATTCTATTACCTTAAGTTTCCTCATGGCACATTATATTATAAGCAGTTCCTCGTTGGACGAGTCAGTTACGTGCTCGACTACCCATCTCAGGGTCCGGGCTTGATTCCCCTCTCTGTCAACAAGGAATCAGAGCAATTTATTTCTGGTGATAGAAATGCATTTCTCGATGTGATTCGGATCCCTACAATAAGCTGTAGGTCCCGTTGCTAAGTAACCAATTGGTTCGTAGCCACGTAAAAATATCCAATCCCGAGGAGAGCTGTTAATCAGTTCAGTGGTCTGGTTAAACTAATATATACTTTATATTATAAGCTTTTAAAAAGCTGTTTTGAGCTTTTAAATACCTCACATATCGCGCAGATGAGGCGCAAGTTGATGGTTGCTTCAAACGAATCCCTCATTCTTTCTGTAGTAGATTCACACGGCATGCGAACATGCTGTCCCTGGCGTGATACTCCACTGTTTTCCAGCGGAGTAATAGCAGGCCTGGTCTTATCGTCTGCCAGAAGATTTGAAATAGATCCGTGGAAGCCCTCATAACGCGTAATTATCAGTAGCTGCAATCGCTTAATTGGCTCGACTGAGGTCGAGAGATAGCTCACGGTCTAATAAACCTCTTCCGAATTATGATGCACTTAATAGATAACACGGAGAAGTGACGGCTGCAGCTTTATTGCTCCCTTATCACAATTAGAAGGAGTCATGAGTTCTCCTACGGCTGGCAACGGCGGTTACAGCCAATCACGAGCGGCGTAATTCATCCTTTAGGAGGCAAGTGGCGTGTAACGGCCCATCTGATTGGACGCGTGCACCTTTATCGTTTTGCTGATACGAGCTCCTTTTCAGCGGCGCTAGATCGCCTCTCCTGACCTCACATAGCAATCATGTTTCTGACAATTGCATTTGTCAGTTTTTGACCCCGTATTTTTTTCTTTTTTTTTTGGTGGCTGGGCGTGTAAAGGAGTTATACATTCAAAAGTTCGCGCGTTCACGGTCAATGTAGTGCTCGCCAGGTATTCATGAGGTTCTGGGCATGCGCTGTTTCCCTATACGGTTGGGAGGGGATTAGACCGTGAGATCCTATGGTGGGGGGGAGGGGTTTAGTATGAGGTGATTAAATCGAGGTTTTGCAACGTTGTAATATTGGCAATGGAGCCAAGAAACAAAAATGCGATGCTCGAGATTGAACATATGAGTTTATTGCTTTTTTTTATATAATTCCTGTACTTTTCTTATTGCTTCGTCCACATATGGTTGGTTTCCGAAGTAGTTTTTTTTATGAGTCATTAATTTTGATTTACTCGGAATAAAAATTCATTCATGGTTTCCATTTGATTTTATTTTGAAATTGTTAGTCACCATTTTCAATTCACATTCCCCATCTTAATTTCTCTTTTTTTTCCTTAGTTACCTTTTTGTTACTTATCTTCATTAGTTTATTGTAATGATGGCTCTTGTAGTAAAGCTGCAATAACCTTCAATCTTGCTACATTACTGGCATCGTTATTAATTACCATTATTCAAGATGTTTAGAAAATTACATTCTAATTTAGCTTCCAGCGAGTCTGAGCATTTCATTATTGTGTCCTGGCAGCCTACGGATCAACAGTGCGTCCGATTTCCTAACGGTAGGTTGCCTTAGCAAGATAATGAAACCTTCGGAGTGGGTTGGCCGTGGCTACAGCTGACTTCTTTCCACTCTATCATTGTTGTTACCAGTATTTTTAACAGGTTTTTTTTTATGTTTGCCAGAAATTACAGCATGGACTTCGGTACTTATCAGTAATTTTTACCAGGTATTTATGTACTTACCAGTAATTTTACCTGGTATTTTTGTACTTATCAGCAAATTTTACTAGGAATTTTTGTACTTAATAGTAAATTTTACCAGGTATTTTTGTACCTATCAGTAAATTTTACTAGGAATTTTTGTACTTATCAGTAAATTTTGCCAGGTATTTTTGTACTTACCGGTAATTTTACCAGATGATTTTGTTCTTTACATAAAGTTCAAGCGAATATGCAATTCATACTACCTAAATACATTTCTCCTTGCATTTTAATCATTTACTTACATTTTTATCTGTTCATTAGGTATTTAATGAATATTTTATTCTGTTAATAAATGAGCTCTCTTCTCTCTTCTTTCCGTATTTCCCTTTACCTCCTCTTACTACTTTCAAATGAACTCGGTATTCTTTGGAAGATTGAATTTCAAGTCAGTGGCGCCCTATGGCCTTATTCCTTATTAGTAGGGCGTCCCAAAGGCGATAACTCGCGAAGCTTCAAGTTAAACCATCAGAGAGTTAACTAGGGATCTCGGAACTCTCTGCTACATCAACGTCATCGTTAATTGCATTTCAAATAGTCTTCCTTCCGACGTCAGACTGCTAATAATATGGCAAGCGTTATAATGCGAGATGATTCTTTATAGCGGAGGTGAGAAGACATAGTTCAACTAAGCCTAGTTAGTATTCGAGAAAACTATAGAATTTAGCGTTGAAATGATAAATATTTAGACAATTATAATGCAATTATTAAAACATCATTTAAATGTGAATATATGAGATTTCAAAAATACATCTTATATGGGATGAAATGTAAAGACGTAAGGTTTTATCTGCCAGAAATAAGCCCATTTCCAGTAATGACTTCGCTTTGCTCGCAATAATACTAATAATTAATAAAAAAAAATAATACTAGGCTTTTTACCTGGTAAGCTGACTAGCTTCCTATTTTTCTGCTTACCAGTGTTTGTATACCTGGTTTCTACTTGCGGGAATTTTTTTTCTCCCTGAGTAATGACTTCGAGTCGCTCGTAATAATAATAATAATAATAATAATAATAATAATAATAATAATAATAATAATAATAATAATAATAATAATAATAATAATAATAATAATAATAGGCTTTTTATCTGGTAAGCTGTAGTATCTACCAGCTTCGTATTTTTCTGCTTTCCAGTTTTTGTATACCTGGTTTCTACTTACGAGAATTTTTACCAATTACTTTTCTATCTGAGTAATGACTTCGATTTGCTCGTAATAATACTAATAATTTTAATAATAATAATAATAATAATAATAATAATAATAATAATAATAATAATAATAATAATAATAATAATAATATTAGGCTTTTTACCAGGTACTCTGTAATACCTACCAGCTTCGTATTTTTCTGCTTACCATGTTTGTATACCTGGTTTCTACTTGCGAGAATTTTTACCAAGTACTTATCTATTTTCTACCTAGCGTCACTTTTACCAAGAACTTTAGTACTTGCCAACACGTTTCACCAGGCACTAACTTTCATCACTATGGTTACACATATCTCCTGAGTTGCTCCTCCTCGCATTCCACCCTTTAGCTTACTACGTTCGCTTACCAGTCACTTGCATTCCTCGCTGGAGTCACCGGCATTCCTTACAAGTAACTTTCATTCCACGGCTCAGTTACCAGCATTGTTAAACAGCCTGATTATGTTGCTCATTAATCATTCCCATGTTTTTTTTCTGCGGAATGTTTCGATGGCTGTGGTGTCTTGAGCATGTTCTTTGTTTTTTTTGTTTTTTTTTCCTAGGTTGTTTGAATGTCGTCTGGTGAGTAGCTTAGCTGAAATTGTATTTTCAAGGGCTTAAAGATTGTCACAATATGGATGCAAGTGGTTGTTTTAGTAGTTTAGATTGGGGAGGTTTGAAGAGACTTTAATTAGAAAATAAAATAAAAACAGGTTGCCTGATCAGCAGTGTTAAGCAACAATATATATATATATATATATATATATATATATATTTATTTGATATATATTTGTATATGTATATACATATAGCATATGCGTGTGTGTGTATATATATATATATATATATAATATATATATATATATTATATATATATATATATATATCATCTTCTTTCTTCTTTCCCACCGTTATCCCTACATTACGGGGTCGGTTGCCTGATGCGCCTTCTCCACTGCCTTCTATCAAAGGCCTCATCTTCCACCAAACCTCTTCTCTCCGTATCTTCGTTCACTGTATCTCGCCATGTATGTTTGTAAATATAGGATTTACTGGAGACTATTAATGAGATATATATGCATGGAAGTGAAATAACCACAATGCTATGCTCTTTAAACTTCTCGAATTCTTCACACTTTCCGGATACACTTTTCACTATGAAGCCTTTAGATCCACATGCAAGAATATGAAGTAATTCTGATGTCTGTAGGCAGGGTTCGAGCCCGCATCAGGAGCATCAGGATGAGGTGGCATTGTCGTCCTGACCATCTCGTGGCCAAGTCAGTAACATGACTGATAGTCTGGGTGCGGGTTCGAATCCTGCTACGGACATCGGAATTTCTTCATATTCTTGCATTTGGATCTAAGGCTTTATAGTGAAAGCGTATCCGAAAAGTGCGAAGAATTCAAGAAAAAAAGAAGACATTGTGGTGTATATATATATATATATATATATATATATATATATATATATACATATATATATATATATATGTGTGTGTGTGTGTGTGTATGTGTGTATTTATACATATCTCTCTCTCTCTCTCGTCTCTCTCTCTCTCTATATATATATATAATATTGATATATCATATATATATTTGTATATATTTTATCTGTGTGACATCTGTCTATCTATCTATCTATCTATCTATCTATCTAATATACAATCTGTATATATATATATATATATATTATAAAATATATAAGATTATATAAAATACATACATATAAATATGAATATATATATTTATATGTATATACACATCCGTCTCTCTATCTATCTATCTATATGTATCTGTATATATATATATATATATATATATATATATATAATATATATATATATATATATATATATGGTATATATGTTAAAAACATATACAATAATATGAAATATATATATATATATATATCATATATACTATATATAATTATTCTTATACCTTACCACAAGCGATGAAAGACTGACTATAAAAAACTTGTCATCCTTAATTGATAGATGAAGATAGACCGTGCGTCCATCGGTAGCTCCTACCTGCTGAGTCATTACAGATTATGCGCTCAATGTAGCGACATAATAACCGATGGTTGGCCCATTCAGGCATTAGACTTCGTTGTGCCTGGAGCCATCTTGTGATTATTCTCTTTTATTTTACTTCAGCTGCGTTTTCTCTTACCTCTTTTGCTTTAGTTTTTTAAAATAAATCATTTGGAAAAGCGTGTATTTAAATGCACCGGTTCGTAACTCATATTTATTTTGAACAGCGACTATATAGTTGCAGTGGTTCGAAATAAGTTGAATAAGGCGTGGTCCGACCTCCAGCATACTCGGGGCTCGTGCTAAAATCTACGGTCAAATAGAACGTTTTTTCACCAACGAAAATTTAGATAAATACGCTATATTTTATTAGAAATAATTGTTCTGTACTGTTTAACATGCACATTATTTATTTTTTACATTTTCATTCTAATAAATAAATCCTAAATATCCTATCCTAAAATTCCTGCATCTTTAATTCAACTCGAAACACCTTTTTCAGACACTTTTAGGCTTTCCTGGCCTCCAACAGGAACAACATAAACAAAGTAGTTTGCAGGCTTACTCCCCGAGTAAGCGAAAATAGTGTAATATAAGTGTATATTTGTCTTAGGTTACTGGTATCGCCATTAACAAAGCCAGTGTTTTAACTCGTGCACGGTTATTGCTTTCTTTGTTATTATTTTTCTGTAGCCTTTGGAGGTGCATAGCAAGTTTAAACTTAATAGGATTATGATAGGGAGACAAAAGTTCCAAAGCGCTACTTGTCTCACTACAGCGATACGTACTCTCGAGGTAGATATAAATAGATGAGGTATACGTTCTGATTCTGGGAAATCTATAAAGTCGTTTACTTTCAACCTTTTTTTATCACCATATCTGTGGTTTAGGCACAAAGAAAGTGTCCAATACGAAAAATATTATTATTATTATTGTTATTCCAAAAAGCATCGCTGATTTATTTATTTATTTTGGTTGGTCCACTTTTTTCTTAGTTGTCTAAGGAGATGCAAAGGAGGATACAAGTTTTATTATTATTATTATTATTATTATTATTATTATTATTATTATTATTATTATTCCTAAAAGCTTCGCATATTTATTTTTTATGGTCCACCTTTTTCTTCACTGTATTAAGGAAATGCGAGGGAGGATGCAAGTTTATTATTATTATTATTATTATTATTATTATTATTATTATTATTATTATTATTATTATTATTATTATTATTAATTTAGTGCACTCATCAACCGAAATTGTAGATATGTATATAACTTATTTCTTTACCGTGTATCATGTTTCAAACTTTGAGAAACCTTGCGCGATTGTGGTTGGAAGAGCATCAAGCAAAACTAATCGGCTTTTTGTCGTCACACGAACCATAAACGACTCGAAGAAAAAGGCGAACAAAAGAAGAAGAAGAAGAAGAAGAAGAGGGAGAAGCAGATCGCACTTTGATCGCCTTTTGTTGTGGTCGCCTGAGAGCGCCGAATGACACACTTTCAGACGTGGCTCGTGGCTGCCCGACGCGACGTCTGTCAATGGAAGGAGGTTTGCTATTTAAAGAACGCCGCCATAGTGCTACATATTGGCATCACAATAAGAAAGAGCACTTGCTCTTATGAGATTTGTTTTTCAAAACTGGAACAATTTCTAGTTGCATTTTTTTTTCTGTGGTTACTGACGCTTCAAACCTTTGTTTCCTGAAGACCATAGCTTTGTAATATTATTGTCTTATGGGCTTATGTTATTTACGCTTGAAGTTGTATTTTTCTCGATGATGTATTTTTTCTTTGTAGGCCATGTACTTGCGAGAACAGAAGAGATTACTGTCCACTTGTTTAATTTGTATTAGGCCTGTTTGTGGACAAATTTGTACTAATAATTGTATATTTTTTGTCAATAAGATAACTAACTAACCTTATTGGCACCACGTTAGCGAGTTCCATTTGTTTTATAAGATATGTGTTTCAAAACTGAAATTATTTCAGGTTACATTTTTCAGGGGTGACTGCTGCTTGTAATTTTCGTTTCTGTAAGGGCCATAACGTTTAAATTAGCGTCACATTAACGAAAATAATTGCTCTTATGAGAGTTTTTGAAAATTGAAAAAATTGGGAAGTTACATTTTTCTGTGGTTACTGACGCTTGAAACCTCCGCATCTTTAATGGCCAGAACGTTTAAACTGGCTTCACATTAACAAGCAGACTTGTGCTTACGAGTTTTATTTTTTTTTTACTAAAAAAAAAATCGCTACTTACATTTTTCTCTTCCGTGGTTCCTGACACCTATAACCTTCATTTCTGAAAGGGTCAGGTCTCGAATTTCGAGAGGAAGGGTTGAACTTACCTTTCAGTTTCATTGCCCACGTTTAATCAAGACGTACGAGCACTTCCATTAAAATGAATTGTCTCGACGAAAACCTAAACATTAATTAATTTCCATCCTGACCGAGCGCGCATGCGCTGACGAGACATTTTTCAACGTAATGTCTTGATTCATTGCCAATAAAATATCTCCAAATTACGAAGCATAGTTTCGCTCTGATGTACAATTCCGGGTCTTAAGTAATTTTTTTTCGACGCGTATTGCTTTCACGTTTTCGTGAAAATAAAATGCTGTGTAATGTCGGGTATTACGTGTTTTGTCACAATTACGACGCTGGATTCAACTACCCGTGCAATTTAAGGCGCTTAGCTGCTCTCTCTCTCTCTCTCTCTCTCTCTCTCTCTCTCTCTCTCTCTCTCTCTCTCATGTCTTGCTGAGGGAATTGTATAATGGTTGACATAATAAGGAGCAGGGCTAATTATGTTTCATGGCTTGGATGTTGTAAAAGAAACCGTTTTGTTATGTGAATTGCATACGATGGCAACTGTTACATTCTCTCTCTCTCTCTCTCTCTCTCTCTCTCTCTCTCTACCTGTTACACACAGCTTGAATGATGGTGTAATTGCCATCTGCATCAAAGAGATCTCCTACATTGCATTCCACTTGCTCATGAGCATCGCCGGTACTATCTTCTATGTACTTATCCCGTCTTATTATTGTTATTATTATTATCATCATTATTATTATTATTTTACCCGTAACATTTCAATTATTGAAATCTTACATATAAGTAACCAGGTATATTTCCTTTTCTGCAATACAGAGGTTGAATATTACCTATTCTATTCAATTCAGAGCCTTTATTGAAAGGGTTGAGTAAGAGTTTGACTAAATGACGTTGGTTTCAGTTGGGTTTGAAGTTGGTTCCATCAAACACACCTGAGAAAAGGAATGATTACACTGAAATTTAGGGTAATCGTAATGTAAGTAATTGCAAGCAATGGAGCTTTGCATTTTTTGTATATAGCTGTTTTGACGGAAATCAACCATATATAGTGTTAATTGCATATAATCCTCGCTATTCAAAATTTTAAGATATTGATTCTTATTGCCAAATGTGGCATAACGATCTTATATTTAAATTCGTAAACTATCCGCGTGTGAGTATTGATTTGTTTATTTTGAACCGAGAAAAATCTTTAAGTATTGTTTGATACGCTTTAATCAGCACACTTAGCAAAAACAATTCTTAATAAACGTGTTTATTGGTCTTACTAGAGTAACAGCATATTGTTTTGTAATCTTAACTTTTGCAATTTCAGAATGCTAACTTCTGTATATTCTGTGGCAAGACATATTTACAAAATTTTAGGGGCCTTGAAACGAAGTAAAAAAACAAAATCTGATAAGAAAACATAAAACATAAAAAATCCAGAAGAATGTTTGTTTTCTTGATAATATATCTTATCTTTCTCTTTAAAAAAAAAAAAACATCAACGAAAGAAGAATTGATGGAGAAAAAGTAGGCCTCCTGGACTTGGCATAATGGGAAAAAGTCACTCCAGAGAATTAAACCTTGTAGTGCAGACCACAAGGTAGACCTCAGGTAGGCCTAGTGGGCCCAGCTGATGCTTTTTGTAGGTCTTGGTGTTTTTTCAACTTTTTTCTGAGTTTGCTCTTTTTTTTATTCTTTTCCTTTCACTTTTCAGTGGTTTCTCGATGGTTGGATGTTGTAACATTTTTGTATTATTTTTTTTAAGATATAAGTTACTGAAGACTTAAATATTCAGATAAGCTGAATCAAATGAGCTACACTTCTTACTGCTTTTTATGTTAATTATATATTCATTTGATTTTCAGTTTGTGTCTGTGTGGTTGTCTGTGTGTGTGTGTGTTAAGATCTACTTCGATTTATTAGGTCGAGTGTTGGAAAGGTCCAGATATTTGGCACACTAAAAAGGATGTTATTTAGGGCTGTTCAAGGTTACATATTGATTCACTAGCCTGACGATCTTCGACACTTCAGCAAACTTCCCGTTGAAATTCTAGGCCTATGTCCAGGGCCAGTTAATAGGTCTTCAGCTGGCTAAATCTCAAGGTTTCCATAAATTACAGGTTTCTCTCTCTCTCTCTCTCTCTCTCTCTCTCTCTCTCTCTCTCTCTCTCTCTCTCTCTCTCTCCCTGACAACCTGGGCTATAATTAAGTTCAGTTTCTCTTTTTCGTGCTTAACATTTTTAGCATTCAGGCTCCTCCCTCCGACCCCAAGAGACAGCGCAATTATAGTGATTATCGTACACCCGCATGACAGCGCGTCTCCGACAAACATCGTGCCGGTAGAAAAAGAGTTGTCTAACGTCACCGCCAAGTATTCATATATGTCTTTCCGCTCAGCCGGCCTTATTCAGGCGAGATGTTTATGGATTCTGCAATCACGGGGTTGGCCGGATAGCAGAGAGGTTGCTCGTATCAATCTGGAGCCGTTAAATCTTCCGCGGATGGCATTGATAGCCCGGCCGTTTCGAAGCAATCAGGTAATGAAGCTGTTGGCGTCTCGCGAATGATGATTTGGTCTGGATGATTTTGTTTTTATTCGTTTTATATATTTTTTTTATAGAGTTTTATTTTTTAGATAGCTTTCACCGTCGGCCAGATTGGAAGGTTCGAGGGGTAACAGGCAATTTGCATTGGTAAAACGAACGCGATATGTATTTTTCTTCAGATGTATCATGGAGTAATCTGAACATTGTAAATCGAACTTTACAGTACTCTCTTTCTATTTAAAGGTTTTATTTTTTAATGCTCATGAATGCTCTTGCTTCCTGGACTGCTGGTATTATCGTCATCTAAAGCTGACGTTTATTGACAAGCTGGGAATCGTTATGTGAATGCTGTCCATTTTATCGTCTGTGTTCCTGTGATGAATGTTATTGTTTAACGGTCTGTTGCAGAGAAAAAGTCAAGTCTGGAATCGACGACCTTTGTTGGTCTTTGACCTGTGCTTTCTGATGACTTTGTTACCTTCCTCGTTGACCATTGTTGTTGTGACGGAAGTCTGTCGCAATAAATCCGTCAATAAATTATGATGTTATTCATCGTCTGTGACGGGGCAAATGAGCACCGATAACAGGACCTCCAAAAAAGAACTCGGGAGACGGACAGCGTCGGCCTAGTGGTCCGGTCTATTTTATTATTATTATATTTCTTGTTGTCTATTGTTAACTTGTTCCGTCCGCATACTGGTGTAAATCATCGTATTACAAGCTATTCTTCCCTTGTCCGGCCTTATCTAGCAACCACTTGTTGCCGTCCAAAAGACTCGTTTGTTATTGTCTGTGACGTACGTCAAGTGATTGTTGTTATAGTTCATTGTTGTTTATCTCTTTGGAGTTGTTGATGGGGATACTTATCTGAATGCTGTGAATTATTCCCTTAACGTCGATTACATGTCGCATCTGGGTCAGAGTAATACTCATTTGTTCGTTTGCCTTTTGCTGTTTTAGTTTTCTGTAAAAGAAAACTATTGAGATGGCTATGTCCGTCCGTCCGTCCGCATTCTTGCTGTCTGCCCTTAGATCTTAAAAACTACTGAGTCTGTAGGAATGCAATTTGGTATGTAGATCATCCACCCTCCAATCATCATACATACCAAATTGCAGCCCGCTAGCCTCAGTAGTGTTCATTTTATTTAAGGTTAAAGTTAGCCATGATCGTGTGTCTGGCAGCGCTATCGGACAGGCCACCCCCGGGCCGTGGCTGAGATTTCCATGGGCCGCGGCTCATTCAGCAGTATACGCTGTACATAAAACTCGATTGCGCCGAGCAACTTCGGGCCCCTATTTTACTTATTTGTTGGTGTTGTTGAATGAGGTGGCTGTATGTCAGCATGGTAGCTACTCCTTGGTCATCCTGCAAGGCCAGGTCGAGGCCTAAGACTTATCTTGCATCGGACCACAATATGTGGACTACCATCGGTGTCAGGTGTTCGCTACGATCAACGGAGCGATTGATCAGTGACAGCTGTCCTCTTGAGGGATATATTAAGCCCACTGTGTCTCTCTTGAGTCGGGCAGGTAATTATAGTTACCTGGATCGCAGGTGGATGTGGAAAAAGGACACGGAGCTAGGAGCCTTGTCGTTAAAACACTATCTGAGTATTGGATCGACCTCGGGATGGACAACCCCTAAGGGAGACGTCCCCTCGTCAGGGAAAATTGCGAATTAGTAAAAGAGAAAAAAAAAGATAAAAAGAAAATAAGAAAATAAAAATAAAATCCTCCCACAAGTCGACCTGTCTGATGATGATTCTATTCTTTTGGTGACACTCTTTAAAGAAAAAGAAAAAAAAGCGTAATTTGGATATATATATATATATATATATATATATATATATATATATATATATATCTATATATATATATATTATGTATATGTATGTATATACTATATATATATATATATAGATATATATATATATATATATATATATATATATATATATATGTGTGTGTGTAATACTAACAACGTCAGTTGACTTTTGGATAATTTTTCTAGTCTTTTCTCAACAGTACACAATATAGTGCCTCTCTCTCTCTCTCTCTCTCTCTCTCTCTCTCTCTCTCTCATTCTGTATGCCTGCATGTTTGTGTATATATTTTATATATATACATACATACATACATACATACCGAGAGAGAGAGAGAGAGAGAGAGAGAGAGAGAGAGAGAGAGAGAGAGAAGCACCATATCGTGTACTGTATAGAAAAGGACTAGAAAAAGTATCCAAAAGTCAGCTGTCATAATAGTATTATTGTCAGCTATCAAAGTCAAGGGTATATTTGCATTGTCATGAACAGCCTAAGTACTTTATTTAATGACACAGGGTTCTCTCGGCAGATAGTCAAGAGAACAATTGCTTGGGAAAGTTAATTGACTGAATAATACGATGAATAGCATCGAGTACCATGTCCATGTCTCAAGGGCAGTAGGTAAATGGCAACTCTTGCCGAAGGTTATCGGTCATCGCTTGCGTTTTGTATATTTTTTTTTTTTTTTTCCTTTCTAAATGATAAGAGATTTTTCTGATTACTCTTTAGACCAAGTTCGGTAACTGGTGTGTTTTGATATAGGTCCATATAACGCAATAGCTACGTGTCGTTACCTGTCATCTGCTTCTTTGCCAGAATGATTTTCATTGATTGAATGTTCAGTTTATTATTATTATTATTGCTGTTGTTTTGGAGTTAGTAGTTCTTACTACGTGTAACAACAGCTGGGAGTTAGTAGTTCTTACCACGTCTAATAAAAGTTTTCCGCTCGGTAGATCAGACTATGAAAACGCTTAAGAAAATTAATTAATAAGAATGGAAATACTTAATGAAAACGTAGAAGGCTTAGATTCTAAAAGGCGCCACAGTGGCGTTGTCGGTGTGGTGCTGACGTGCCACCTCTGTGGCCGCGAGTTCGATTCTCGGGCATTCCACTGAGGGGTGAGAGATGTGAATTTCTGGTGATAAAAGTTCTTTCTCGACGTGGTTCGGAAGTCACGTAAGGCCGTTGGTCCCGTTGCTGAATAACCACTGGTTCCACGCAACATTAAAACACCATACAAACAAACAAACAGTAGATTCTAAGAGCACCAAAATGAAAATCCAAGAGCCGTGATCATAACTACGTGCTGACGATCTTGGTTTATCTTAGCTTAACCAGACCACCGAGCTGATTAAGAGATCTTCTAGGGCTGTCCCGAAGGATTAGACATTTTACGTGACTAGGAATCAATTGGTTACCTAGCAACGGGACCTACAGATTATTGTGGGTTCCTAATCACATTATTTCGAGAAATGAATTTC
>NC_087208.1:62427325-62437325 GCF_015104395.2 Macrobrachium nipponense | reverse complement strand
TTCTTCTGTAAAATGTACCTGTAGCTACTTGATACGTTCCTATTCATTGTATGTTAAAGGTGGTCTTTGAGTGTTTTCATAAAGGAAATATCAAATTTATATTATAACTATGACCTACATAGACTTAGAGAGAGAGAGAGAGAGAGAGAGAGAGAGAGACTTATTTCGATACTGCTCAAATATTATTAGAGAACCGGACTATTACAAAGTCCCTGAATCCATTGAGAGAGAGAGAGAGAGAGAGAGAGAGAGAGAGAGAGAGAGAGAGAGAGAGTTATGTACTTATCTCTAAGATTCGGATTGATACTGCTCGAAAATTATTAGAGAGGCAAATTGATCCCATGCATATTAATCCAGTTGGCGAGAGAGAGAGAGAGAGAGAATCCGTAATTTATTATTCGTCTTTCTTTTGCTTATTGTCCTTTGGTATCAAGATTTTTAACTTGTTTTGGAAGTATACCCGAAAACCTTGAGAGGTAGTTAAAGTTCTGGCAAGCAAAACAAAACAAAGAATATTCATTTAGTTTAAATAATGCCAAAATATGGTCAAAGAAAATTGGTAAACTATAATAGCCGTTGTGGTATGATGTTAAAAAGAGATGTAAAAAAAAGAACAAACAAAAGACACTCGGACAACAATTGACATCAACATGAATACGCGAGGTGTGTACAATTCTGACACCCGGGTGACACCTGACACCAAACAGCGACTTGATATATAATATCCAGCGTATTTGGTATGTAGATGTATGTTCATATGTTATGAACATTTTTTTATTTGTTTGTTTGACTGTTTGATAATATTTTTTAAATCTTTTCCTTATAGTCCAAATCTCTCAACAAAGATAATAGCTTTCCCAGAAAGGGGTTGGCTCCGAAGAAATAAAGAGGCAGAAGTTATTGTGACATTCACCTTTCATCTGCTGAATCGAGGAGGAAACCCGTGGGCTAGGCACTCGAGATCGATCCCAGGGTGGGATGGTCAGTTCAGACCTACTTCCAGAAACATTCATTGTTCTTCTATTGGCCTTTTTTTTTTATAATCTTCTTCTCAGCTTAATCCTTAGTCTGGGTCGCTGGTTTTAGTAAGCTTTCTCCAAGTTTATCTGCCCTGAAAGGCAGCTGTTTGAAAGGGACGGATGTCCTTCTTGACCCCAACCCTCAAAATTTATCTGGACTTGGGATTGAGTTGGTCTGGCTTTTTCTCCTTATGAGGTTTTATATATATTATATAGATATATATATATATATATATATATATATTATATAGATATATATATGATATATAATATATATATATATATATATATATCATATATAATTCATATATAATAATATAAATATATTATATTAGACATATAAACACACTCATGCATACAAGTTTGCAAGGACTAGTCCTGCCCCCATCAGCCGTGTGTCATTATTTGTATGAAAGCACAGTACAATTGTGCCCGTGATCAAGTGTGTGTGTGTGTGTGTGTGCGTATGTATGCAAAATGACCATGTGGCGAAACTAAAGTACTTCCACCTGCATTCCCTCCATTTAAAGGACGGCAGTCGTCGTTGGAGAAGAATTGGAGAATGAACGACCCCTTTTCCCCCCCAGCTCTGAATTCCCTTCTAATCCTCCTGGTGGCTGGCAGCCTCTTAAAGAAGAAACAGGCCGGGGTGAAAGGTGGCCCGGGAAGGCTGTGGTGCCCTTTCGCATAGAAGCACCCCTGCGTCACCCCGGTGTGTGTTTGTTTGTGTGTGCGAGGACTAGAGGGATTTAGCCAAATGACGAGGGGGGAGGAGTTATGGGCGAGGCGTCTCTTGATGCTGGTGTTGTTGTTGATGTTGTACTTGTCTCCTTCCATGTTGTTGTATGGAAAATTTGGGTCAGTTTGTCGCCGAATGTAGGTCACTGTGTGGAGCCTTGTATAGGGACGTGAGCTGGACGATTATGATTATTATTATATTATTTTTTTTATGTTGTTTGGAAATGAAAAAAAAATATTTATATGATAATTCCTGGAATTTTAATTTGTTTATTTGTTACTTTTTATTTATTCATTTATTTATTTATTTTAGTATTTTGTGAAACGTTTCCAAATACTGCGGACACCAACTTTTAGTACTTTTTTTCACAGGGGATGATGAGTGCGTTTAGTAAACTCAGTAAATTTTATACTGAACTCTACTATATTCTCTTCGTGAATTTGCATAGCATTGTATGGCCGTTACGTATCGCTATGCCTACTGCATCTTTAAAATGTTCTATATAGTATTCTATATTCATAAGAGCCTGGGTTACTTGCACAGTTATTCATATATACCACATTAGTATAATTTTGTTTGGCTGTAGTTCCTCGTTGGAAAAGGACAAGGTGTTTACATTCTCGCCTACCGATTCGGCAGTCGCGAGCTCGATTCCCCGCTTTGCCAACGTGGATTCAGAGGAATTTATTTCTGGTGATTAAAAATTCATTTCTCGTTATAATGTGGTTCGGATCCCACAATAAGCTGTAGGTCCCGTTGCTAGGTAACCAATTGGTTCCCATCCACGTAAAAAAATACCCTTCGGGCCAGCCTAGGAGAGCTGTTAATCAGCTCAGTGGTCTGGTAAAAGTAAGATATACTCAAGTTTTTTGTTTGGCTGTACTGACTCACTGTTCCTGACCGAACCATTTAATGTTTTCTAACGTAGCAATATATATATATATATATATATATATATATATATATATATATTATATTACTATACTATATATTTTTTTTTTTTTTTTTTTTTTTTTGTTTTTTTTTTTTTTTTTTTTTTTTTTTTTTTACTGGAAGTGCGGTATGCAGTTTATATTTATGCAAATGAAGTGAATATTTTTAATCCTCAGTTTAGTGTTTCCACTGATACTCCTTAACCTTTTATTTCTATTTTGTTACCTGACGATTTCCAATTTTTTATATTTTTTATTTATTTATTTTTTTTTTACAATAATACTCATTCCTTTATATGCGATTACCTTTATCCCTTTTCCTCGCATTCTTTCATTCTTAGTTCCGCGATCTACCTTTGCTTCCACCCCCACCCCCCCCTTACCCTACCCCAGGTTTCCATTAAGCCCCTCCCCTCTCCCCTCCCCCCCATGGCCCATCCCTACCATACCCCTAAGCACTCACCAGAAGACTACACAATTGGGTGGAGTGCCAATCTCATCTTGCCTTATATATATATATGAATGTATTTCTCTCTCTCTCTCTCTCTCTCTCTCTCTCTCTCTCTCTCTCTCTCTCTCTCTCATCACTTTGACCCCGGATGCTATTTTGAGAAGTGACCTCTCGTCTCTCCGCAAATAACCTTTCGTCTTCGTCCTGTCCTTTGTTAAAAGGCGCCTTTTGGACCTTGGGTTTTGCTCAGTGGCGACGATAGGAGATTTAAAAGGGCGGAGAGAGAGAGAGAGAGAGAGAGAGAGAGAGAGAAATTCTCTCCATTTGCCGGGCAACTTCCTCTTCGTTTTTCTCACCGGTTCTTCTCATCTGTCACATTCATGAGCCTATACATCACTCTCGGCTTGACCCGCCCCTAAGCAATATACGCTTCTCTCTCTCTCTCTCTCTCTCTCTCTCTCTCTCTCTATTACATTCATTTATTTTCAATCATCAGTTCTTTGCCCTGTTGGACCCATATAAAATACATTGCAATTTTTCATATTTATTATGAGAGAAAGAGAAATGGCTCCCAATTAATTATGATGAGGATAAGATGGATTATCGTAATGATTCTTAGAGAGAGAGAGAGAGAGATAGAGAGAGAGAGAGAGAGAGGGAGCATCCTTCACGATTCATTGAAGATTTCACTAGGGCGGAAAATACGTTTTCTTTTTCTTCCTCCATATTTTTCTAAGAATTAAAAATCTGACCAGGAAGAAGCGGAGATCACCTTTTCCCGTGGCATAATTTTTACGGTAGTGCTCTCTCTCTCTCTCTCTCTCTCTCTCTCTCTCTCTCTCTCTCTCTCTCTCTCTCTCTCTCTCTCATCACTTAGCCAACTGTTGACTATGTCTTTTATTGTCGTTATTTTGTTGATTGAATCGTATTGCATTCAGCTAAACGAATATTATTGAATATATTTAATAACTCGGTAAAACTCGTGAATAAAGCGGCTGATATAAAAGACGAAATATTCACTTCCTGTTGCATGAACGGTCGTGATCGGCTTCTCTCAATCCTCATGAAATGAAGCGTCGCAACGGCTAAGGTCATCGGGATAACGGAGTTAACTCATATTCTAACTAATCCATATTCTAAACACAGTCGTGAACACACACCCCCCCCTCGTAAATCACTAAATATACACGGCAGACTGTCCACCATAACATAAAATAAAACTCCTTTGACATGGGAGTATTACTGTGTGTCATGGTGGAAAGATTGCTGTGTATATTTTTGTATATAATTAAACTGTTATATAGAGGATATAATGAAATATATCCCCACTCAGAACCAAGGTACATAAACTAGATAATTACAAAGAGGGAGTTGATGGCGGAAGGAAGGAAGGGGCTGGTTCATTATCTCACTCTTGGGCAGGAAGGTAAGGAGGTTAGCATTATTATATCTGAGTCGCGTTACGGAATGAATATAAATATTAGATCGTTGAGACGGACTGACAGTAAAGACCAGTTTAGTTACATAAGAGAGTTATTGAACTGGCTCACAGTATGTCGTAGACAGAAAAGACCAATTTAGTTACATAAGGGTCACGAATCAAACAGTCACGAGTTAAATCATTTGTTGAAGGAAAGACAGGATATTCTGCCCACAGATACGAAAAACAAACACGGGAAACATTTAAATTATAAATTAGTAATTTGAAAAGTATTTGAGAACAGTAAATTATAAACATTGACGATTGAAAAGTGGAAGAATTTTTCGTTACAAGAATAAATTGATTTACGTCCCCGAAAAAAAATATTTCTAAAATGTATTTTGTTTCAACAAAATACCCTTTTCTCCTTACAGGTTAGGGATAATGGATCTTTAATGAGTTTTTGTTTTGATCAATGTCATTCGGTTTTTTTCTCTCTCTCTCTCTCCTTTTGGTGATGAGACGGAAATATCGGTCTCTTCAGAAGGGTTTGTACGGGAATTTGAGCGCATCTATAATTCATAATATATAAGGAGGATTCATATACTGAACTTGTAGCATTCTCTCTCTCTCTCTCTCTCTCTCTCTCTCTCTCTCTCTCTCTAAATCTCAAATGCTGTTCAACTCAAAGGGCCCCATGTGAAATTCCACCAACTATATCTTTCTAGTGCTTTCACTTCCACTCATCGCCACCCTCTCTCTCTCTCTCTCTCTCTCTCTCTCTCTCTCTCTCTCTCTCTCTCTCTCATATATGATATATATAATATATATATATAGTATATAATATATATATATACATATATATATATACGTATATATATGGTCAATTCATAATTTTGTGCATGAAACAAGAATTAATGAAATCGAATGAAAGGGAAATCCAATACAGTCAATGCTGATTGGGTGTACCATGACATTATGAATGCTCTTAACAATTTAAAAAAATTATTATTATTATATTTATTATTATTATCATTTCTATGATCACCATTTCATTCCCGGCCGAACACTGTAGCGCGTGGGACTGAAAAGCCCTTTCATCCAGAGAGCTCCCACCAATAAATCCCGCATAATAAGCCTGGATATTGCTTTTGCAACTCTTCAGCGTCGGGCTCCGACGCCTCTCAATACCGTTAATATCAAACCCCCCCCCTCCCCCCAACCCCCCACCCCACCCCCTTGGCCTTTATGCATTTCTCTATTGAAATATCGCGTTTGAATATTCATGGCATAAGGGCCAGTGAACTATACGCGTGACGTCATCGGGACCAAGGTGTACACCTTGATCGGAACATTCAGGCAAATCGCCCCTCGTGATTGAGGCAGTGGTTTTTCTGGCGTCGGCCACATGCGCAGTCTCATAGGCAGCGATTAATTCTGTTGCTTTAAAAGGGAGGGCTTCCACAGGAGACTCCCAACTTCACTAAAAAGCCGTAGCTCCCTTATGGTCGGGGGCTGGGATGGTGGGGCTCGGGGGGTGGGGGGCGGTTTTGTGCCCGGGGTGTTTATTACTCGAACACGCACGCATTAATGCACACGTGTATGTGTAAGGTGGATTCCCCAGCATGTAGTTATCTACATGTATGGGTGATCCTCAAAGAGAAATGAAGGCATTCACAGTCCTGTTTATTCTATATATATATATATATATATATATATATATATATATATATATATATAGTATATATATATATATATATATATATGTATGTATATATATGTATATATAAAAGTATATATACATATATATATATATATATATATATATATACATATATATATATATATGTATATATATATATATATATATATATATATATATATATATCCTTCAGAGCGAGAGACAAAATATCTAAAAAGGAAATACGACCATTACATTCTTTTTCCATGGTAAAAAGTAATATTGGAATGAAAAGAGTTTACAAAATCTAAAAACAATTGGGCATGACTTTCCTCGGTGAAAAGTAAAAACGTATCATCTACATATCGTCTATAAAATCTGGGTTTAAAATTATCTGGGCACTGATTAAAGAACTGTTCCCCTCTAAATGACTCATAAAAATATTAGCGAAAGAAGGTCCTAAAGGGGAGCCCATGGGCCATGCCATCTATTTGCTTATAAACTTTCCCATTAAAAATAAAGTGAGTGTCAATGACTGAGAGTTCCAAGAGTTTTTAAAAATTTTTTAAAATTATTTCTGGTAAAACCGTGGTAAACAGTATTCGGGTAGGGAATAATTTTTCGAGGATAATATCAATGGTTTTTCAAAACGGGAACATTGGTAAATAGGGACTGGACATCGAAACTAACCATAAATGTATGTGGATTTTGCTCAAGAATGTCAGGGACAAAAGAGAAGAATTTTGCAAGTGTGAAACGGTTACTCGTGATATGGTTGAGGAGGGGAACAAGGTACTTGGCTATTTCGAAATTAGGTGAGTTATAAGCAGCAAGTATTGGCCGAAGGGGAATGTCATTCTTGTGAACTTTAGGGAGTCCATACAAACAATAGCAAAAGAAGATCCTGAACAATACAGAGAATTATAGGTGCTTTCAGAAATAGCAGCGTCATCCTTAAGCTGTTTCAGAGTACGGTTTATTTTATCTTCAATTTTGAAAATGGTACTAAATTCAGGAAGGCCTACTTCGACGAATTTACTGGAGTCGGACAAAACACTACTCATTTTTTCAATGTAATCACTGCGATTCAGTATTACTACACTTTACCTTTATCTGGTCGGCAAATTATGAGTCATTTCTATTAGCAAGTTTCTTCAAAATCTGAAAATCAATCATACTTGAAAAACGGAAACCAATTTCTAGTTTTAAGACTGGAGAAAGTTTCATGAGCCAGGGTCTGCTTATTAAGTAAAGCTGTCACTGCTTAAGAAAAATTGTTTGCCTGACCGATATAACGAAATAGTCAAAAATTAGTCAGATGTCACACGAAATTCAAAACACTGACATATTGAAAAAAAAGAAAAAAGAATCTTTCCTAGATAGTCGCCTCCTGGGCTTTAACCCGGTATGTATCCACCTTATTACGAGCTGCCCCATGAGCAAGAGCCCGTGCTGGCATAAAGCCAGCTTAATCAAAAACAACAACAACAACAGTCCACCTTTGCGGCTTGTGTAGTACATGTCAGATGAGGGGATGGCCGTAAAAAAACATAAACAAAAGCGCGTAAATATCATAAATTAAATAATAAATTATTATTTAATTTACGATCATTACAGTCTTTTGTTTAAAGGTCTCCAGGGGCTGATTAGAAAAAAAAATCGTGAGAAAAACGCGTTTGTATATCGGCATTTTCAAACACGCATAACACCACCCTTGTTAGATAATGGGATTTTCGACCACTTTGGAGTCTACATTATGCAAGTACGCTTTTCCATGGGCAAACTAGGATATTTTTTTAAGACTTTGGAGCAAAAAATAAATAAATAAATAAATAAATAAAAATAATGCGACTTGGAGCTCTGGGGACCCTTAATATTGTGAACGCCTTAAGATATTGACTTCAAAGATATATTAGTCCTAGGTAACGACCCCGAACTTTGGCAGGGTTTACTATCTAGGAAAGAGATTTAAAAGAAAAAATTGCTACTTGGAGCTCTTGGGACCCTTAATATTGTGAACGCCTTAAGATAAGTGACTTCAAAGATATATACATTAGTCCTTTGTAACGACCCCCGAACTTTGCCGGGGGCACTATAGAAAAAAAAACAACAACAACGAAAGATGGATTTTCTCTCTCACTGGGCAAATTGGCACCTGTATCCATCTCCGAGGGACCTCCCGCCGAGTCAGTGACCCAAATGAACGGCACATCACCATCTCAAGTCGCCTCAGAGAAGTATCGTTCAGGCGCGTTCCCGAGCGCCCCATCAGCAGCATCCAGGCCGTTAAGAACGGGTTTGCTTTCACTGGGCGGTGATAAATCACCCTTGTGAGCATGCGTGGCTTAGCACTGCCTTCAACTCCGCCGAGGTCGTCCTGGAAGCGCTTGTTTTTTTTTTTTTTTCGTCCTTCTTCTTCTTCTGCTTTTCGCTTCGGATCATCATCTAGTTTTGGTGGTTTACCTTGTTTCCTCCTCCTCCTCCTCCTCCACCATCCTTCTCCAGAGGCAAACTTGCAAGCATTCTTGAGTAAATAAGAATAGTCTCTCTCTCTCTCTCTCTCTCTCTTCTCTCTCTCTCTCTCTCTCTCTCTCTTTTTACAAGGAAATTTAAGCGTCTGCTGGAATTAACTGTTATAGAAAGATTTCCTAAGTTGTCAATAGGGTGTTCTTAATTACTGTACATTATTATTATTATTATTATTATTATATTGTTGTTGGTGTTGTTGTTGTTGAAGTGACGATTATTTTTATTGCATAAGTTGGCATAAATGCGATCCCTTTTTGCGTCTAATTGTACCGCGAATTTTGAAATAAAATGCTTGGATATTGCCAGTGTCAAAGCCGCATCTTTTAATTTATAGAATTCATTTTCTTTTGAAGAATGACATAATAATTTATTGTATGTGTGCAGTTTTATTCCCCGTAATGTAATTTTTACTCTTCATTCTTCTGAAGTAAAACTGTGATGTGTACAATGGTTGTTGGGTTATATTTCTGTTTTATATTTCTTAGAAAAACTGGAAGTATCAATTGACTTTCAAAATTTGTAAAGTTAGGTACTACCAAAATAATAATAATAATAATAATAATAATAATAATAATAATAATAATAATAATATAATAATAATAATAATAATAATAATAATAATAACTAATATCTTGAGTCTTGAAATGGAGAAAAAAGTCCACCGTTATGCATATATACATATGTTGATTTGTTTCTCTAATAATAATACAAATAATATTTCGAATATTAATTCATATACATTATTTTACCAGAAAGAGGCGGTGCCATGAGGTGTAGCCATGCGTATTTATTTTTAATTTTTTTTAATGCAAGTGACAGATGACTCATCATTTCTTGGGGCACATATTTTGATTCCGTTTATGCTTATGGGAATAAAATGCATAGGTGCCGAAGGTGATGATAATAATAATAATAATAATAATAATAATAATAATAATAATAATAATAATAATAATAATAATAATAATAATAATGCAAACAGGAAGCAGACCTTCTCGGATACATGTCTTATTGAGAAGAATCTGAGAGTTAACCGGATTTATCTCATTAAGAAATTTCTCTATTTTTCTGAGAATCCGTTTTTCATAATCAGCGAGACTGCTAAGTAATTGGCCTATATTCTTGATGTTAAGCTGGTATTTTTGAATGTCAGTATCTGGTATTTCTCTGGTATTATCAGTCATGAATATAGGCAAATTTCATAGCAGTCTCGCTGATTGTGAAAAACA
>NC_087208.1:62414825-62422325 GCF_015104395.2 Macrobrachium nipponense | reverse complement strand
TTATAAATAATTAATTTTAATTACATTTAATACATAATTAAATTATATATATTTATAATATAGTATATATTATATATAGATAATATATATATATGTTTGTGGTGTAGTGTGTGTGTGTGTGTATTTGTTATGGTATATATACGGTCGGTAAACATCACCTGAAGTCCTGATTTTCTCGCCTCTGTTGTCGCCTGGTTCGAATCGCCACGAAGAGGTACGAAATTATTATCAACTAAAAAATTCCCCTTTGGTTGACATATATATGAAAATTTATTAATTTCGCCGAGGAACATTATTGAACCTTATTGCGTTAATAACGAATGACAGGTGATGTGATAAAAATTCGTATATATATATAACTATATATAGAATAATATATATATAAATTAAATATAGATATATATATATATATAGTATATATATATATTATACATATATATATATATCGGGAGGCGGGAGGCTGGAGAACCTGCTCGATTCTCCTTACCAGAAAGCAAAATCAAGCAGGTTTTCGAAAGCCCTCGCTCTGGGTGCCAACAACAGAGGCCACCACCAGGCCGTGGCTGACGGTGTCACGGGCCGCGGCTGAGAGTTTCCTACAGCATTATGCGCTGCACAGAAAACGCGATTGCGCCGAAGTTTTACTTGGTTTTTCTTGCTTATGTGACTTAATATCTCTTATTGAGATTTACGTATGTTCGGTGATGGAGGAGGAAAAGTACAGATGGCTGTATTTATATGGTAAATATAAAAAAGGTGACTTAAATAAACAAATCATAATCCTGATGTCCATAATAATTTTTGGCAAATACATTTGGGCCCTATTAATTTCGATTCAAGTTATTCTGTTTTCTTAGTGCCCATTATTATTGAATAACGATTTGTGCACTTGGATTTGATTTGATTAGTTATTCCTGATTAGTATTATTATCATTATTGTTGTTGTTGTTGCCTATATTATTGTTGTAACTGTCGTTGTTGCTACGTTGACATATGTGCTGAAAAAGCTGGTTTTATGACCTTTTGAACGGCACATCTGGTCAAGATAGAAGTTGTTTTCAGCCAATTAATGAACCAGATTCATCATCTGGTCGAAGAAGAAGTAATGAACTAGATTTTTAGTGGACTTTTTATGTGCATTTTTTTTCAAGTCTCTCGTCCTCTCTCATCTCTTCCTCTCTCTCCTTCTCCTCTCTCTTCTCTGTCTGTGTGGTGGTGTGTGTGTGTGTGTGTGTGTGTGTGTGTTTTAGCGTATTTTTGATGCAAGTGTAATTTGTCGTAGTTGTAGAATTATGGTTTATCATTTAATAAGTAAATGTGGTGGCATTACTAGCATCAGTTATTTTAATGAGTAGTGATCAATTAGATATAATCGTAATAAGAGTCATATTAGTGTTTATTACGTGTAGTAATAACAGGAATAATTGTAGAAGATGCAGCAGTAAAATAATAGCAGAAATAACAGTAATTAGGTTTTGCCTCAGCTCATGGTGTATGAGTTCTTAAATTACTATAGACTTTGTGTTTTATTCTTGTATTTGTTCATTCACCTTATCTGAGCATTGTCATCTCGAAAATTTAACCATTATCTTGAGAGAGAGAGAGAGAGAGAGAGAAGAGAGAGAGAGAGAGAGAGAGAGAGGATATTTGCCAAAATGTCACCAACTGGGGAGCAACATTGCTAATTTTTCATGCATTTGTGCATCAATTGACCGGCATGCCTTGGCTGACAGAGAGAGAGAGAGAGAGAGAGAGAGAGAGAGAGAGAGAGAGAGAGAGAGCAATAGCAGCTACGTGGGTCCGATTGGGGTCAAGACTGTATAGGCTGTTCCATCCGAAGGAAAACAGGAAACAAACGGCGGAGGCATAAAAGGGTAATAAAACAGATGCTTGCGAAAGGGAGGTTTGGAAGACCGTATGAAGAAGAGAGAGGGAGAACGAGAAAAACAATTAGCAAAGAGTAGTAGGAAGGAAGAGGAAGAGAAGAAGAATGAGAGGAATGGAGTAACGAAGTTACATTGAAGAATGAGAGGTGAGAAAAAAAACTCCATTGAGAGGGAGCGAGAAGAACAATTAGCAAAGAGTAGTAGGAAGGAAGAGGAGGAGAAGAAGAATGAGAGGAATGGAGTAACGAAGTTACAGAGGAGAATGAGAGATTTAAAAAAAAGAAACTCCATTGAAATAAGAAGAAAATCTAGAGCAGCCTCATCCGAGAAGGGTATATCAAGGTAGTATTGTGAAATGCTATTTACCTAACAGAAACGAAGGGACCTTCCAAGAAGAGAGAAAGAGGGCTTGGAAAGGAGCCTGAAGGAGGATGAGGAAATAACACGACGCCGCGATTCGAAGGAAACGAACTTATCAGTAGGAACGGATGACCAGAGATGCAGGTTTCCGATCATCTTCGAATCGCCATCGTCTCCTTGGAAGGAAATGGAAGGACAGACAGACAGACAGACAGAGGAGGAAGAGTAGGAATGTTTCTTGACGTTAAAGTAACTTCGAAATAAATGGACGAGTCAGGTGATAAAGAGATTATTAATTAAAAAAAAACACGAATTCGTAGTTTGATGAAGCATATTTTATAGTATTTTTTTTTAAAGAAAAAGAAGTTAGGACATGAAGCTTGACAATAAAATGCACGTTTTTGAATATGCGATCAAATACAAAAACAGAGAGAGAGAGAGAGAGAGAGAGAGAGAGAGAGAGAGAGAGTTAGGGTTAGGACGGGAAGCTTGATTTTAAAATGCAGGTTTCTAAATTTGCCACAACATACAAAAACAGAGAGAGAGAGAGAGAGAGAGAGATGTGCACTCGTATGAAAACAACGCAGGAAGAACAACACCCGGCGTACACCAAGAAGTGTGTTGACCCTGAAGTTTCGAGCAATATGGGCTGACCTTTGAGGTGGGTGGATGAGAGAGAGAGAGAGAGAGAGAGAGCGAAAAAAAAAATCCGGACCCGCCCAGTGCAAGGTTGCTGGAGGGCGTGGAGGGTATCTCTGCTACTGGTAAAGGAATCTGAGACTCGGGTCCTGGACTACACGGCGTGTCCCTCTTTGCATATACCCGAAATCGAGGTGGGTAGGTGGAGTGGGAGGTCTCCCCCGTGGGAGCGGAAGGGAATTGGTATTGACCTCACGGTGTTCCAGAGGTCAGGTGCTTAGAGTTCAATTTTTTTTCTCTCCTACTCTCTCTCTCTCTCTCTCTCTCTCTCTCTCTCTCTCTCTCTCTCTCTCTCTCTCTCTCTCATCCTCCGTTTTATTGTTTTTCTGTCGTTTGTTTGTTCTTTATGATGTGTTGCTGAATATCTTGTTTGCTTCGTCGTCATTTTAATGATTATAACGAAGATATGAGTTTACTTACTACTTACCAGACATTATAATAACTTTTATATTATTGTCAGTGTATGTTTATATTATATACACACACGCACGCACACACAAAAATGTATGTATGTATGTATATATATGTATATATATATATACACATACATATAAATGTATATATTATATACACATACATATAAATGTATATATTTATATGTATGTGTGTGTGCACGTGTGTATATGTGTTCCACGTTCATGTGCACCTGCATCGTCATTTACCAGTTATTTTGGCGCATGCGTCATTGCATAGTAATAGCATTTTAAGAGCTGTATCTAAATTCAATATGCTGGAAAATGCAGACATTAACTAGATCCAGTTTATGGTTTTACAATAAAGAAAATCTTCCATAAATATATATATATATATATATATATATATATATATATATATATATATATATATGATATAGATATATATATATACTACATCACATTATACTAACAAGCACACGAACTCCCATAGACGCTGCTCACAGCACTGCTTCCAGCCGAAGGAATTATTCATGAGTCCCCCGGAATACTAAATCCCAGCTGGATTTTCACGAATCTCCTCTTTTACGACACTTTAAATCATCGACGGAAGCTCGGGTGACTCTTTCGGATGTCTCGCCTGTCGTTTCCTGCGGGAGGGGCAGGATCGTAACGCCCTTGGAGGCAGGAGAGACCTCTCTCTCTTCAGTCACCCCTGCATGGCGGATGGAGCCTCATTTGTTTGGGTCGCTGTTTCTCGTCTCTCTCTCTCTTCTCTCTCTCTCTCCGTGTATGTCCCTTTTTGTTCTCTCTCTCTCTCTCGTCTACTCTCTCTCTCTCTCTCTCTCCCTTATTGCTTTCTCTATCTCTCTCTCCTTTATTGCTTTCGCTCTCTCTCTCTCTCTCTCCATTCTGTCATATTCTATATATTTATATATATTATATATATATTCTCTCTATATATATATATGTATATCACATATGAATAAATTATATCTATATATGATATAATAATTATTATAATAGTATATATATATATTCTTATAATGGACGTGTTATTTTTTTATAAAAACCTCTTCATCCTCTCTATTCTATCACAGTTGTATCCTCTGCCTCGTTTCTCCTTTCTCTCTCTCCTCTCCCTTCTTTTTTTCCAGCAGCTTTTATCTTATGAGCAACAATTCCTTCGTTGAGGAAATGTTCATCACTTCCCGCATATCTCATTTGCTGTAAGAAGTCCGCGTCCTTATTATCCTTATGGGAAGAAGATGGGGCAATCAAGGAACGCAGTCTGTGAGTGCCTCTCTCTCTCTCTCTCTCTCTCTCGCTCTCTCTTCTCTCTCTCTTCTTCTCTCTCTCTCTCTCTCAACACACACACACACAGCTACTCCAGTGTTTCACTTTCCTTCGTGGCTTATACCTTTATTTATGCATTTATCACGTTCCAAACTTTCGCGATTCACTTATTCATACAACACACACACCACACACACACACACACACACACATATATATTATATATATATATATATATATATATATATATATATATATATATATATATATATATATGTATATATATATATATATATATATATATATATATCTATATATATATATATATATATCATATATAGATATATATATAATATATATATATATATATATATATATATATATATATATATATATATATATATATAGTATATATATATATGAGATTTCCGAATGTCCCGTGTGCTGACGTCCTCTGCCCTTTCGTAGTGGACACCAATAAAAGTCGTGACCAGACCCAACGTCGTCTAACTTCATTAGATCACCATACTAGAGTATCCTAAGCTTCATTCATATTGAAGACTTTTCTTAGAAATTTACCGCATTTTAGAAATTATTCCCTGTTATTGTCCGTAAATCTTGATGTGCCCAGCAGCGGTTATTTGAAATGAAGATTTTTTTTTCTAGCGATGGCGGAAATCATGGCTGTAATGAGGTAGAAAATGAGGAAGGGAATATATTTGAATATATTGAAGCCGCGTGAAACCCCATAAAGGGCCTGTGAACCCTGACTCTCTCTCTCTCTCTCTCTCTCTCTCTCTCTCTCTCTCTCTCTCTCTCTCTCTTCGTTTTGTCAGTAACTGTTTAAAACTCAAGCTTTTTTATTTTGCTGGTGTAACTTATGTTGTATTTGATGTTCTTCAGTGGTGAATAATTCTAATTCGGGAGTTTCTGGAAATATATCACCCATTAACGCCCGCACGTACTCACTCATATTCACAATATATATATATATATTATATATATATATATATATATATATATATATATATATATATATATATATATATAGTATTTATGTTTTTATATATATATATATATATATTTGTTATTTATGAATATTTATATGTGTGTATAGTATATGTATATTATTTATATATATGTATATGTATATTTTTGTAATTATTTATTTATATATACATACATACATAAATGTGTCCCATCTATACTCATCTTTCACCCAGAGTCATTTTTCCAGGCATGTTAACTCTCCTGATTGCAACAGTGAATTGCATTCACTGTCTAGGTCGTCAAAGGCACCATTGTGCTTTGCTCTGCCGAGTAACCGTACCCTGGCCTTCTCAATAATGACGTAGTTGTCGTGAAGCCATATTGTTGGTCATCTGATCACCGAAGTCAAGTAACATTGGATCTGGTCAGTACTGGGATGGCTGACCACAGAATATAGAAATGGTTGAAATAGAATAAATCACAAGTAATATAAGTCGAAGAAGGAAAAGACGAACAGAAAACTAGAAAAGGACAGAAGGAATAACACAAAAGAATAAGCATAGAGACGCTATATAAATGAACTTGATGAACAAACAATTAAAATACGGTTGAAAAGTTAAACCGATAAAACAGGAAGCTGGAGATTAAAGGAAGTAACGAGATGAATAAGAGACCAGAGAATACTAAGACAAGAAACAAAGAAACGGTAAGAAAGTGACTACACAAATTTGCCTGATGAACAAGGGATGAGAAAGCGGTTGACAGAATAAAGCAAAAAGGAAGAGGGAGATCTGAAGAATGATTCAGATGGACTAAGGATGAAAAATGTGTTGGAAGAATGGAACAAAAACTGATAAAAGAACTTGAATCTTGCAAAAGGTTTCCACGTAGGAAGACAGTTAAAGCCAACAGATAGATGAGAGAGGAGGAAGAGTTAGAGAAAATCATTAAATATAAGGATAAAATGATAAAGAACTTTAATCTTCCAAATGGTTTTTAAGGAGGGAGACAGATAAAGCCAACGGATAAATGAGAGGAGGAGGAGTTAGAGAAAATCATTAAATATAAAAGAGATTCAATGCTTGTAAAAAAAAAAAAGAAGAAAACCTCTCAAAGACAAAAGACAAACTAAGACAGAAAAGGAGATATGAAAGACGAGAACTCAGGAAAAGCGGAAGAGCGAAGGAATAAAAACATATTTTTCAAAGAAAAAAGATGAGACAGAAAAGAAGAAATATTGTAATGAGAATTGACAAGTAATTATGCGACAGAAAAAAAAATATGCAAGCTTTAGACTAATGTGAAAGAGTTTCATTGTGTAGATTGAAGGAAGGACGAAAGAGAGAAGAGAGAGAAAAAGAGAAATATGGGTCCATTGATTTTCTCTTCTATTTTGGGGTGGGAAGGGAAGACCTTGGGATGATAAAAAAAATAATTGTCAGAAGAGAAAGAAAAGGAGGATAATAGAAGTAATGTACCCAAGGAACGTAATATGTATATATATATATATATATATATATATATATATATAATATAATTATAATAACAGATATATATATATATACAATATATACCTATATGCAATATATGATTTATATCTAAATATATATATATATATATATATATCATATATATAGAGAGAGAGAGAGAGAGAGAGATGAGAGAGATGAGAGAGAGAGAAGAGGAGAGAGAGAGAGAGAGATCGCAAATAAAAAAAATCATGGTTTCTGATAAATGGAAGGATACAAAGATTCCTTGGAATGTTATTTTTATATTAAAAAATTCTTATTAGTATTATAAGCAACAAGATGTTGAGTGAACGTAGCCAGAGTACGTGAAACGCTAAGAAAAATGGT
>NC_087208.1:62397325-62409825 GCF_015104395.2 Macrobrachium nipponense | reverse complement strand
TATACATACATATTTCTACATATATGTACACATCTAATATAATGCGTGTGCATATACAATAGCAAAACTTGTGCACAATTACTAGATATCCCTAACGAACAAGCATTCCAGAAGAGGAACGCCCTATGAATGGATTAATAACACCCCAGAGCCGTAACTGCACTGTCGAGGAAATTAATTTTTTCTCAAGCCATCCTTCGTCCTTCGTCCTTCTTTCCAGGAAATGAAAAATTAAAGGGGAAAAAATTCCCCTCAGGAGCTTTCACGCAAAGCGCCCATTGTCCCGTCTTTAGACGGTTCATTGCCGAGTTCTTTTGTAGAACTTCGTCTTAATTTGAATTGACAGCAAAGGTTTCTTTGTTCGGTTCTATACCTGTTGGCGTCGGTGGTAGTTTCGTGCTGCTGAGGACGAGGTCGAATTATATTCCAGCTAGTACGTTTAATTAGCTGTTTGTTTGTTTTGGTGTTTTGGTTTATGCGTATATATATATATATATATATATATATATATATATATATATATATATCAATATATATATATATATATATATATATATATATATTTATGGTGTTTATAAGTTTGTTCATATGCAGGCGCTTTAACATTTATGTAGACATTACTCATAGTATTGTTTATTTTTTATAAGTGGATGTATTCACTGATTATTGAGACCATCGTTTCCTATCGAAGGATTTCAGTTATATAGGACTGAGTGTATAGAACCTTTTGAATATATATATTTATACACATACTATATATATATATATATATATATATATAATATATTTATATATATATATACGTGATATATATACTTACTTATTTAATATACTTACATGGGTGTATGTGTGTTTTACAAGATTTAGTTTAAGTATTAGTAATGGTAAGACAGTATAGGCAGCACTACAGCAAAGGTTATTTTGCAATAGCATCCATAGTGAATAATTAAAATAAATTTACATTAAGCATGTCAGACTTCACAACACAGCAGGGATTAGTTGAGAATCTCATATTCCCATTTTTGGCCAGAACTAACTTACAAAAGAGAAACCAGAAAAACATACCATGTGATTGAAATGGAAATAGGACATTTCACTGAGCTTTCTAACTAACCCGGGACTGTTGTTGCAACTATGTTTTTAATAAGAAAACCATTGTGGCTTTTAACTTGTGAAAACAATAAAATCATTTGGGGATAAAATGGACTGTGATTTTATTGTTCAGTTAAAATCCTACACGGAGAGCTTTTTAGAGCTTGCTTAGCCCTCATTAGTTTTTATTAATGACAGCTATTATGACGATTACTGTATCTATACAGTCGAGATGGTTAGTCTCAGCCCCAAGAAGGTTCATTGACGTCGAATACTCTTGGTGGCCAGTTCATTACCCATTGTCTGACATTGATATATATATATATATATATATATATATATATATATATATATATATATATATATATAGATATAGTATTTATTTATTATTTTACAAGACACGACACGACACAACACTCCAGTTACCGAGCATAACGAACTCGACCGGATTCGGTTACCTTTTATCGACATTTTTATTATCAGGTTCATCGACCTGACTACGTTTGGTCTCGATAACCATATTCCTCAACCCCACACCTCCTCCCCTCCTCCTCCTCCTCCTCCTCCTCCTCCTTCTCCTACTCCTCTTCCCTTCCTCTTCCTCTTCCTCTTCCTCCTGCCTTCCTTCCCTTCCTCCTCCTCCTCCTCTTCCTAGAAAGGATGATTTTATTCCAACCATCATTCTTTATCATCACAACTTTCTGTGTCTGCATTATTTGATATTCCTCGTATCAATAATCTTCTAGTTACCATCCGCACTCTCTCTCTCTCTCTCTCTCTCTCTCTCTCTCTCTCTCTCTCTCTCTCTCTCTCGATTTCCTTCTCCTTGTGTGACTCCGTGAAGCGAAGACTCCAAAGAGCCGACGACATTTATCTTACTTCACACCTGAGAGAACATCAAGAGGAAGCGATGCCGTTAATTAACCTTTTACCTGTCATCAACGTCATTTAACACGGGACGGGAAAAAAAATGGATGCTTGGCTCTCTCTCTCTCTCTCTCTCTCCAAACCTCATCCTCTCTCTCTCTCGCTCTCAGATTGAGTCTTTGAAAAGAATATAAATGAGTGTTGTAGTAATACTTCTTGTACTTGTAACTGTTTAATATATATAATATATGATATATAATATATATATATATCTATATATAAATTAATAATTTATATATGAATGTCTTTTACTGCAATGCAACAGTATAATATGAAGATAAAAGGCCCATAAAATACTATATGAACCTTGCAACCATATATTTCGAGCACTTCCTGCTGTGCTCCTGATCACTGGTAAAATATGGACATATAAGTTGTCTTTCAAGAGTATATCTACAAAGCATATGTAGGTGTGGGTCACCAGCAGAGACTTACTGCCTCAGTATAATGCTGTGTGAGCCGCGGCCCATGAAACTTTCAGCAACGGCCCTGTTTGTGGCCTGTCATGTAGTGTTGCCAGATGCACGATCATGGTAAAATTTAACCTTCAATAAAATTAAAAGTACTAATGCTACAGAGCTGGAATTTGGTATGTTTGGTGATTGGAAGGTTGACGATCAGAATACCAATTTGCAGCCCTCTAACCTCAGTAGTTTTCAAGATCTGCGGACGGACAGACAAACCCATCTTTTATTTTACAGAAAACTAAAACAGGGAAGTACTGTTATGAGAAAAGAGGCTTTGACGAAAAGCATACTGTGGAGTGACGGATCAGCTTCAAAGGCCGAGGGTGACAGATTTCGAAAAAGAAAAAAAAAGAGAGAGAGAACATGTTGCAATTGGAAGAGAGGATTACGTGGCTACCCTATCTGGCTTAGCGAAGGTTGGGTATATGAGTATGTATAGGGAATGAATATGGGGCTGCAGCTTTGGATTTGTTCTTTTACGAAGAAATAAAGATATACGTTTTATTTTTGGTTAGTCGGGTATGTATACGTGTATTCATGAATGTAGCGCGGTAATGTGTGTATTAAACTAATTGCATGTGCTTTTTCAAAGCACTCGTACGCTCATAATTGCATAGGTATACGTGTTTACCTGTGTGTGTGTGCGTGTGTTTATTAGAGAGAGAGAGAGAGAGAGAGAGAGAGAGAGAGAGAGGGACGGAGGGCGGGGTACACTAGTGCTAGAGATTGCAGCACCCTTCCCAGCGTGCATTTATAACCAATCAGGTCCCTATTCCAAGCGGGAATTGGTTTCTCTTTCTCAATTACGCACTGACAACCTCTCCTGTCGTTTCTGCTGTGGATATGTTGTGCTCTCTCTCTCTCTCTCTCTCTCTCTCTCTCTCTCTCTCTCTCTCTCTCTTTCTCTCTCTCTCTCTCTCTCTCTTGCTTGGTGAGTCGTACCCGCGTGAAGTCAGATTAATCAACAGATATCACAAGTTTAACATACGACTAGAATTTGAGAAATATCTAGAAGTGTTCGTGAACTATCGGTGATAAGATTAGTGTGAAAATAGTAGGATAAAGCGTCTTCTAAGTTAGTTTATCAAGTGTAATACTATAAATCAGAACAAGATGGCAGTAAGTTCCAACTGCGGGAAGAGGTGGCGTAATTTGGCGTGTCTAGCAGATTCGCAATACGATGAGGTAGCAGGAAGGGAACTGGCATTTCTCATCTATGAAATCAGCAACAGTCCTAACCAAAAAGATACAAAAGCATTCATAGATATATTAGAAGGATATAATCCTTCAAACTGGAACAAATCTAATGAAAACATCTTGAAAATAATTGAAGAAGTTCCAAATAAAATCCAAGTGGTCAAGAGACTCATAAAGAAAATATACATAAACCAACATATTCCGACAAAGAAAATGAATAAGGTGAATCTTGTGAATATCCTAATTGATGCATTAGGAAAAAGAATGCCAAAAGCATGCAAACTGTGTAAGGTTTGGTATAACATAGTCAATCCACAAAACCTAATCAGAAAATGTGCTGCATGCAACATTCCGACCCATCCACAGTGTGCTGAGGTAATACAAGATTTGAGAAAAGATACAAGAATTTTTTGTTCAACATGTCTATCATGGATAGACAATGTTATTAAATCAAGATTGAATGTACAAATAGTTGAGGATGAAGAAGAAGAGGAAGAGGAAGAAGAAGAAGAAAAAGAAGAAGAGGAAAACGGAAGAGAAGTAAACAAAAATGAAATGACAGAAAAAAATAAGGAAAACAAAGAACAAGATAAAAGTATGGATGCAGAGATACTCATTGATACTACATATGAGGCAATAAAGCAGCATACCTACGAAGAAATAAATTACGATATGACAACAGAAAAGCAAATCCCGAAGAGGCTCTACCCAGATCTATACAATGACGGGAAAGAGGAAAAAATAGACAAGAAAGACAAAATCTGCAACCTTTTGAAAAGAGGAAATTGCAGATTTGGAGAAAGATGTTACTACAAACATCCTAAGATATGTCAAAACTATGAAATATATGGTAAATGTGCATACTTAGATGGATATGGGGATGATTGCAGAGATCTGCATCCAAAAATATGTAAAACCTAAAAAATAAAGAAGGAAAAGGATGTAAGTTCGACAAAAATGCAAATATATGCACCCTGTAGCCATGAATCATAATCAAATAAATAACCAACCAAGTAATAAAATCCAAAATAAGAAAGAAACAAATAAAGAGAGAAATCAAGAATATCAGGTAAAAGAGAAAAGCAAACCACCAATGAGATATGCAGAGGTGTCAGGAAAAAATTTCAAAGCATCAGCTCCGAAATTCTACTCAAGAGATAATAACTGTATTTATTATGCAAGAGGATATTGCAGAAACGGAGAAAATTGCAGATTCAGACACAAAATGAATAATTATGATGAAGGAAGATCAAATATTATGGAAAAGTTGGATTTTTTAATGTCAGAATTTCTGGAAATGAAAAAAGAACAACATACCAGAACAGGAAAGAGACATGGGAAAATCCTTATTACTACCAGTATTAAATGAAGGAGAAAACACGCAAACCATCATAGTGATGAATGCGCAGGGTTTAGTTACGAGTAACTCAAAAAGAAAAATAGAGTACTTAGAAGAACTAAACCCAAAATGAAAAGAAAATAGATATAATAATATAAGTGAAACCTGGTATTCCCAAGAGACTGGGAATGATGATCAAATAAAAGGGTTCCAAACTTATAGATCAGATAGAAAAAATAGAAATCAAGGGGGAACCGCAATATATGGGAAAGACAAAAAACAAGGAAAAATATATGAGAAATATAGTAACTCAGAATGTGAACTAATAGCGGTAGAATTTGAATCTGAAAAATTGATGAACATAGTAATATATAGACCTCCTAATACTAAAGAGTTTGACTTAATAATTGAAAAATTGGATGATATATGTAGAAATCACAAGGACTGGACTATTCTCCTATCTGGTGACTTCAACTTTCCTTTCGTAGAATGGAAAGAACGAATAGGAGATTGTGGTTGTACTTATACATATAAAAAAAGAGAGTAATAGTAGTGCAGAAGATAAGAGGCAATTTGAAAAGCTATTAGATATGCTACTAGAATACAACATTCAACAAATAAATCACCTGCCAACAAGAAAGGAAAATACTTTAGACCTAGTATTTGTGAACGAGATGAATTATGTTAAAGAAATAATAGTTTATAATGCGAATATTTCAGACCATAATGTCATAGAATTAACAATTTCCAAAGCAAGTGAAAATAGAGATAAGCAAGAAATGAAAAAGTGGGAAGGATATGGAAAATACAACTTCTACAGTAAAAATATAAAATGGTCAGAAATTAATGAAGAATTAAACAAAGATTGGGATAACATTTTCGTAAGTGATGACATAAGGGTAAATAAGGAGATATTATATAAAATATTGGAGAAAATAGTGGAAAAATATATACCGAAGAAGAAAAGTAAACATCATTCATGCATACCAAGAGACAGAAGGATCTTGTTCCAGAAAATCAGAAAGTGGAAAAAAGGTCTTGCAAAAGAAAAAATGCATGGAAAGTTATAGAACTAAAAAGTAAGATAGAAAATGCAGAACAAAAGATTATACAATCAAAAGAAAATGAAAAACGGGACTTGGAAGAAAAAACCCTATTAAATATCAAGCAAAACCCCAAGCTATTATACTCATATGCGAAGAAGATGAATAAAAGAAGAATAGAAATAGGCCCTCTGAGAATTGAAGGGAGATTAACGAATGAAAAAAAGGAAATTTGCAACATACTGGCAGAACGATATAAGAGAGAATTCACTCCTAGAATAGATAATGAAGATAATGATATAGAAGTAAGGGATGAAAATAGTGAATATTTAGCTGACATAGATATTAATGAAGCTGATATTGTGCAGGCTATTAATGAAATTAAAAATGGAGCTGCTGCAGGGCCTGATGGAATTCCTGCTATTTTGTTAAAGAAAGTAGTTCATTCTATCGCAAAGCCACTTGCAATATTATTAAGACAAAGTGTAGATACAGGCAAGATTTATGATGAGCACAAATTAGCATATATTACCCCTACTTTCAAAAGTGGATCAAGACTAGAGGCAAGTAATTATAGGCCTGTGAGTCTAACATCACATATTATGAAAGTGTATGAAAGGGTAATGAAGAAAATATTATGAAACATTTAAATAAAAAATAATTTGTTTAATAAAGGACAACATGGTTTCGTACCCGGAAAAGTACACAAACCCAACTGTTAGTCCACCGTGAGAACATATTCAAAAATATGAAAAGCGGAAATGAAACAGATGTGGTTTATTTAGACTTTGCAAAAGCTTTTGATAAAGTAGACCATAATATATTAGCGAAGAAAATTAGAAAACACAATATCGTGGATAAAGTAGGAAGATGGTTAAAAGAATTTTTACACAACAGAAAACAGATAGTTATTGCAAACGACGAGAAATCGGATGAAGTCAAGGTAATATCCGGTGTGCCGCAAGGTACGGTGTTAGCTGCAATACTGTTTGTTATTATGATTGAAGACATAGACAATAATGTGAAGGATTCGGTAGTGAGTAGTTTCGCAGATGACACAAGAATAAGTAGAGAAATTACTTGTGATGAAGATAGGAACGCTCTACAAAGAGACCTTAACAAAGTATATGATTGGGCAGAGGTAAATAGGATGGTATTTAACTCTGATAAATTTGAATCAATAAATTATGGAGACAGAGAAAGAAAGCTATATGCATATAAGGGACCTAATAATGAGACCATCACAAATAAGGAAGCAGTTAAAGACCTTGGTGTGATGATGAATAGGAACATGTTATGCAATGATCAAATAGCAACTCTGTTGGCAAAATGTAAAGCAAAAATGGGAATGTTGTTACGGCACTTCAAAACAAGAAAAGCTGAACACATGATTATGCTTTATAAAACATATGTTCGTAGTCCACTTGAATATTGCAATATGATATGGTACCCACACTATCAAAAGGATATTGCACAAATAGAGAGTGTACAAAGGTCCTTTACAGCTAGAATAGAAGAAGTTAAGGACCTAGACTACTGGGAAAGACTACAATTCTTAAAATTATATAGTCTAGAAAGGAGAAGAGAACGCTACATGATAATTCAGGCATGGAAACAGATAGAAGGAATAGCAGAAAATATCATGGAACTAAAAATATCAGAAAGAGCAAGCAGAGGTAGATTAATAGTGCCCAAAACTATACCAGGAAAAATAAGGAAAGCACACAGGACATTAATCCACTACGCACCAGCATCGATAATGCAGCGTCTATTCAATGCGTTGCCAGCTCATCTGAGGAATATATCAGGAGTGAGCGTAGATGTAAGAATAAGCTCGACAAATAATCTAAACTGCATCCCAGACCATCCAAGATTGGAAGATGCAAAATATACCGGAAGATGTACTAGCAACTCTCTGGTAGACATTAGAGGTGCCTCACACTGAGGGACCTGGGGCAACCCGAACAAGATGTAAGGTCTGTAAGGTAAGGTAAGGTCTCACCAGTGTTAATAAAAATAACATAGTATGAGATTCCAGTTAAAAATCTCTCTCTCTCTCCGTCCAGTGGTAATAAAAAGTAACGTAATCTGAAATTCCAATAAATAATTTGCCTCTCTCTCTCTCTCTCTCTCTCTCTCTCTCTCTCTCTCTCTGTCAAGGGGTAATAAAAAATAATGTAATCTGAAATTCCAATAAATAATTTCTCTCTCTCTCTCTCTCTCTCTCTCTCTCTCTCTCTCTCTCTCTCACACACACATACACACCAGTGGTAATAAAAATAACATAGTTTGAGATTCCAGTTAAAACTCACTCTCTCTCTCTCCAGTGGTAATAAACAATAACGTAATCTGAAATTCCCGTAAGTAATCTCTCTCTCTCTCTCTCTCTCTCTCTCTCTCTCTCTCTCTCTCTCTCTCTCTCTCTGACAGAAGCGAAAGATTAGGAGTTTAAATAGAATCCCTTTCACACTGTTCTCAGTAACGCCGGCTTCCCATTTCTTTCTGACTCTTTCATGGGACACGGTAATGTCATTAAAATCTCATTAGAGGCAGAGAGAGAGAGAGAGAAAGTGCGATATTGATCATTACGACCCAGCCTTATATCTCATTACCTGGGCATGCATACATGCGTGTATGTGCGTACGTGCGCCGTGTATGTGCGTTCTAGTTCTTCCTTGGACGAGTGGTTTACGTGTTCGCCTACCGATTCGGTAGTCCCGAGTTCGATTCCCCTGCTGTGCCAACGTGAATTTGCTTCTGGCGATTAGAAATTCATTTATCGATTTAATGTGGTTCGGGTCCCACAATAAGCTGTAGATCCCGTTGCTAGGTAACCGATTGGCTCCTAGCCACGTAAAAATATTCTAGTCCTTCTGGCCAGTCATAGGAGAGCTGTTAATTAATCAGCTCAGTGGTCTGGTTAAACTTACAAAATACTTAATGTGCGTATTCCCCCAGTATATGTGTGGAGTACTTACGTGAATACATCTATTGTTTGTGCTGGTATTTACTTGCTTGTGTAGCGTAGTGTTTGTTGGGAATATATACATATGTGTAGTGTAGTTTGCAGTGGTATACATATGTATAATTGGGATTACGTGCCTGATGAATACATACATACGTAAATGGTCATGTATGTATTCATGTTTTTTTACCTGGTCGAAACGTATTTACGTAAGTGTGCATGGCGCCTGTTGGATAACTTACACGAAATTATGTTTGTGTGTATGTGTGTGTGTTTGTAATGTGGGTGATCATGCACTATTATGCGTGTTTATCTGTAGGGTACATGCATGCATGCATAATCATATGGCTTGTATTCGCTCTTCATACCTGCTCATGCAAGCACCATAATTAGGCATGAAATCAGCGAGCATATAACAGCGCCCAGTCCATTAATTCTCGGAGGGAGAGAGAGAGAGAGAGAGAGAGAGAGAGAGAGAGAGAGAGAGAGAGAGAGAGAGCCTCGAAACTGTTGACAAAATAAATCTCAGACAATGATGTATCCTGACAGATGAGGAAAGAGGGAAGGCTCCGGGTGGATTGTTTCATTTTATGGTTGATTTGCTCTCTCTCTCTCTCTCTCTCTCTCTCTCTCTCTCTCTCTCTCTCTATATATATATAGATATATATATATATATATATATATATATATATATATATATATATATAGTATATATATATATATATCAACGTGATGTATATATGATTAAAGACAAAATCCATGAAGGAAAGAGGAACGATGGCGTTCTGAAAGGCCTTTCGACTTTTTGTCCTTTACCTAGTCGAGTAAAGGACAGGACGTCGCAAAGGCCTTGCAGTACTCCGTCGATAGCCTTTCCTTAGTGGAGAGTGTCTTTATATATATATACGTACACACAGGTTTGTTTATTTGCACTTATTTCATAATCGTTTAGCTTCACTTCTGGGTTTTTTTATGAGCTCAAATGTAAAATGTATTAAATTCCTGTTTGTTATTTATTTGTGGGGTTATATATCGTCGCTTTTTCCTCTGATATTCTAAAATTATTCCTCTAAATTGCTCCTCTTCATTTCTTTAATATATTTAAACTCCTATTCTCTTATTCCTCTATCATTCTTCCCTCGGCTTTCATTTGGGTGTATCTTCCTTCCTGTAGGCGTGATAGATTTGGGGAAACGTCAATATTGGCACGGTTTCTTCTTCTTTGGAGGTCACGCTGAGATTCGAGGGGGACTTAGCATTTGATTGATGGGGTCACGAAAGAGAGAGAGAGAGAGACTAGGGAAAAGTGGTGAGGACTAATGGAGGTGTTAAACGAATTTGACGGAAATAAAGTGATCTCCTCAGACGCACACAAACACTTCGAGATCGCTTACTCAGAGTTACGTTCATATATATTATATATATATATATATATATATATATATATATATATATATATATATATATATACGGTATAGCATCCATACATACTTAAGCTATCTTTCTATCAACTTATATTGTGTATATATATATATATATATATATATATATATATATATATATATATATACAATAGTTGATAGAAAGATAGCTTAAGTATGTATGGATGCTATACCGTATATATATATATATATATATATATATATATATATATATATATATATATATATATATCATACAATATAAGTTGATAGAAAGATAGCTTAAGTATGTATGGATGCTATACCGTATAGAGCCCCTTAATCCTGATATTGTAAAAATATAACCTATAACGCGTCTATACAGTACACATGCATGCATATTTGAATATGAATTTATATATCATAACTTCTTAAACGGTATGATGCGGGAAATATGTAATGTATTGTTTGTTGAAATGAGTAAATTAGCCAATCAGTCAGGTTCCTCGTCATTATAAAGGGCCTTCTTGAATTCTTTCCACTGTACCTACCTACTCCGGTAGGTATCTTCGGCATGAGTCATTTTTTACCTGGTTTTCTCCATAAAAGCCTTTTCGTTTCATTCGTAGGAACTTCCTATTTCGGGCAGTGGATAAATACCGCATCCTTCCCCAACGGAACACGTGGGACACCGGAAATTGATCCTTGGGCAACATTAACTATTAAAATCTTTTTCTTTTTATAGAAACTGGCCCTAGACCTTTCAGCAGCTAACTTTCCTTAAGCATGGCAAGTGCGATATGTATTGGCCGAGTCCATTGTAGGATATGTGATGGCTCCAGTTGGTTTTTTTTGCTTGTATAGATTTTTTTTACGTTGCATGGAACCAGTGGTTATTCAGCAACGGAACCAACGGCTTTACGTGACTTCTGAACCACGTCGAGAGTGAACTTCTATCACCAGAAATACACGTCTCTAACTCCTCAGTGGAATGCCCGGCTCCAATTGGTGACGGAAGGTTTCTGAAGGAGCTTCTAAAATGAAAGTACGTGGCTGACCCAACCTAGGTCACGCGGTTCAAAATAATTTCCCGCAGCCAGTGGGTCCATTCGATCTAGGTATACCATGGAGCAATGGCTCTGAGAAACCACCTTAATTATCTTCACAAAAAGCGCCCATACTCTCACGGCCGTGTGCTCACAGATATGTTCCTGTAAATACTCATCAGTGATGAAAGGAAACAGCCTGCAAGGAGAGGTCAAAGAGGACCCTAGAACAAGTGTTTCCCCTGAAGGACGTGACGAAACGAAGACTCGCCAAAACCAGACAACCTCGAAGAACGAATAATGTTAAAAATGCGTCAGAGTTACTCCGGCGCAATCGAGTTTTCTGTACAGCGTATAATGCTATGTGAAACTCTCTGGCACGGCCCATTAAACTTTTAGTCACAGCCAGGTGGTGGCCTGTGTTGTTGGCACCTGTAGCGGTGCCAGACGCACGTTCATGGTTAACTTTAACCTAAAATAAAGTAAAAATTGTGAGGCTAGAGGGCTACGATTTGTTATGTTTGATAATTGGAGGATGGATGTTCAACATACCAATTTGCGGTCCTTTAGCCTCTATAGTTTTCAAGATCTGCGGCCGGACACAAGAGGTGCGGACGGACAGACAAATAGCCACATCTCAATAGTTTTCTTTTACAGAAATCTAAAACAATTAAAAATCGCTCCATTACTTACCATTCCTCATCTCCCCACTTTATCACCTGGTAGCCCGAGATCGCTCCCCGCTGGCGCAAGTGCGGAACCAGAGGAATTTATTTCTGGCGATTAGAAATTTATTTCTCGATATAATGTGGTTCGGATCCTACAATAAGCTGTAGGTCCCGTTGCCAAGTAACCAATTGGTTCCTAGCCACCTAAATGAAAATCGAATCCTTCGGACCAGCCCTAGGAGAGCTGTTAATTAGCTCAGTGGTCTGGTTAAACTAAGATATACTTTCTTTTCCCCCATCTTAACTCAGTGTCGGTTTCGAGAAAAGTCTTCCTTAGGATATTCAGTTGATATTCA
>NC_087208.1:62369825-62392325 GCF_015104395.2 Macrobrachium nipponense | reverse complement strand
CTGTTATACTAATGTTGAGCTAAAATGAGAATTAAAGACTTGGTTGTATATTGGTGTTAATCGCATTGCCTTGCTCATTCTTTTTCTCCCTATCCAGCGATTTTTTTAAAAATCAAGTCATTTTGGATATTTGTTTGCTACTTAGCACCCTGTCTAACAAGTTATTTTAGAATTAGAATTTATGTGTGAGAGATAAAGCTTGGGTGTGTGGTTGTGTGTGTGTGTGAGAGAGAGAGAGAGAGAGAGAGAGAGAGAGAGCTTCTTCTTGTGTCTTCATTCTCTCCGCGTATATTCTTTGGAATAATTTCTGTCTGTAATTGTATTCTAATCCGTATTTTACCTTTTTTTCATGAAATAAAATTGAGAGTTTATTACATTCATTATTCCAACGTTGTATTCTTAAGATTATTCAGAACCATAATTCCAGAAAAGCTTTTTATTTATTTCAGATATATTTCCAACCAAAGTCTACTGTATGGTTGCATCACACAAAGATAATTTTTTTTCTAGAAATAACTGGATAGGGGAAAAAGTGAGAAAATTAAGTTTTTTTTAGAAAATTATTTCCTATTATTATCAGTAACCAGAAGTCAAGTTGAGTAACTGGCAGCGAGAAATATAAGTTAAGAAAAAAGATAAAAAAAATAGTTGTATATTTTAAAGGTAAAATTTTTTTTCCTATCATTATCAGTAACTAGTAACTAAAAGTAAAAGCGCTTCAGTGGCGTGATCGGTATGGTCTTGGACTGCCACCTTGGTGGCCGCGAGTTCGATTCTCGTGCATTCCACTGAGGGGTTAGAGATATGTATTTCTGGTGATAGAAGTTCACTCTCGACGTGGTTCGGAAGTCACGTCAAGCCGTTGGTCCCGTTGCTGAATAACTACTGGTTCCATGCAACGTAAAAACACCATCCAAACAAACAAACCAAAAGTAAAGTTGAGTAACTGGCAGCGAAAAACAAAAAACAAGGATTGGAAAAAAGGTGAATATAATGATGGTCGCCTAATCCAGTTCGAAGCGCCGGAAAGCTTCGGTCCAGTGCTTCGAAGGAGTCAATGAATCCCGCCTGATAAGGGGGCTTGATTACATCCAGCATAATTTAGCGAAGGATGGGATGAGATACGCGGATAAAAGACGGATATAAAGGACACGGCGCTAGATTAATGGGGGAGTGTTCGTGGAGCTATAAACGAAACTCGTTAAGTACCCCCGCCTGCTTTTCTCGCCAAATTAGCCCTGGATTTTAATAGGTGGGGGTCAGTCCAGGTGAGCGTTTCATACTCTGGTGCCTCCGGGTTAATTGGGTGGTCCCTAATGCCTCTCTCGCCCCCCCCCCCCCCCCCCCACACCCAAAAAAAGGAAAAATCACTTGCGTCAAATTTTTAGAATAAAATGGTTTGCACTTTGTGATGTAAGCTCTACATCTCTCTCTATCTGTGTGTGTGTGTGTGTGTGTGTGTGTGTGTGTGTGTGTTCTCGTAGCACTAGCAAGTGGGAGCTTGCTCCGCCCACAACCGAGTATTTTTAGAACTACAATATGCATTACTTGACCTAAACAACTAATTACTTACCTGATCGTTAGTTGACTGTTGTGGACGTACAGCTATGATAAAACAGGGAGAGACATTTAAATATAATCAAATACCGGATATGAGTGATCAAGTACTTCGTCAGTATATAGTATGCCATCACACCAAGCAAAAACGAGTCGACCTCGACGAGGTAATTCTCGCCACCCAGTGAAGCCATTCATCCGATAAATTCATTATATCCCTTTTACCTCTCTCTCTCTCTCGTGTACTCTTAGCACATTAGCAGAGCAGTTTTTTTTTTTTTTTTTTTTTGTAAGTGTAGCTCCTGTATTCTTTGAGGCACGTGACCTCCACTTGGCATGTTGGGTCAAGTTTGTGCCCTGGCTGAGGCAAGCGCGTTATGTTATTGCGTTATTAGTCTCCTCTTTGATGGGTGGGGGGCGTAATTGAGGTGGTAGTAAAATTATATATATATATATATATATATATATATATATATATATATATATATATATATATTTGCACATACATATACATATATATACATAAATGCATACCTATATGTATGTAAATATATATATGTGTGTGTGAGTAATTTGCTTGTGTGTACATATATGTATACATGTACACCTGTTTCGTTCTTCCTCAGGGGGATTCAGTATAATTTCAACGCTATTGAGGAATAAAACCTTGTGTGTATACATTTACATACATATATAATGTGTGTGTAGTTTCTTTATGCATGTATGCATGTACATATGTTTGTAAGTCTCGAACCCGATATCACTAAATGATTATCTGCATATCTTAACATTTTAATACTGCATTCGCCCATCAATCATTAAAACTCGTCAACACAATTGAATGCAGTGCAGGCTCCCTTGGGTCTTCTTAATTTTGGGTCTTCATTTTTTGGGGTCTTCTTTTTTTGGTTAACAGGCGGGCGGGTCCTAACTACCGGCCTAATGGAAGTGTTTTTGGTATATTCTTGATAGGTGATAAGTAAAGGGTACGCGGCATTACCCCAGGAGACAATTGCCAAATATTGTATGTGTCTGGTTTTATTTATGCACATTAAGGTAATGTCGTATAATATGTCTTGGGTTTTCCCTCTATCTTTCTTTGTTGCGTTATTGCGTTTCATTAGCTTTTTTCATGATTCTATGTTGTTTATTTACTCTTTTATCTGTATTCTTTTGAAATGTCGATGCGTCTTCATCGTATTTACAATAATAATATTTTAGTTTTTGGACTTATTTTTAGCAGTCAAATTCGCACCTTGAATAGTTTACATCAAGTAGTTTTTTGCAGGCGTCAAAAAATACGATAAAACTAAAATAAATAAAAACTCCAGCAAGATGTCAGCGGTTTTCAAAGAACGAAAGTAAAGACACAGGTAAGGAAAAGTTGTGATCTGTTGATCAGCGCAAATTATTTCTTGCCCAGAGAAAATTTGTCACAGCCGTCAAACTGTACATCTTTTTTTTCGGTATCTCTCTCTGTATTCGGTTTTTTTTTTTAATAACATGTTTTTGACATTGTACGCCTGTGACCTTTGTATGTGTTTGGGTGTGCTTGTGTGCGCGTTTGTATGTGTGTGTGTGTGTGTTTACAGATGTGAATTCTTGAACTGCATGTTCATGTAATTTTATTTTATGTCCAGGAATCTTGTTAAATGAAAGGACATTATCGTTAAGTACTTTCACAAGCATTATCTATTTTTTTCTTCTATAAAGCTAAATTATTTATAGATTTCAATTCACATATTCATTTATTCGTTGCTTCCGTGAATGATTACAAATATCTCGGCTAGCTTCAGTCTGGCTTTTTAATTTATTTATTTATTTATTCATTTGTTTGTTTCCGAAGCTTATATCGTATAAGCTGATCGTGATTGGCTGCTCATGTTGCTCGGCACCTCCCATTGGTTAAAGCGATATCGCTTGTGGATATTTACCGCCAGCTCCAAATTAAGAGACTAATAATTTCAGTTATACTTGTCTGTTAGACTTGAATGTTTTCTCAAAATGCTTTATAGGTCTTCCCCGTAATATCTCCCCCATCACAAACAAAGCAAAAATGTTAAGAAAGAGATGGATAGGAGGAGAAGGGAAGACGGAGTATAAAAAAAAAAGAGAGATATGCTGACCCGAGGCGTCCTTCCCACCACAGATTGGATTATAGTCCATCAATAATGCGATGTCAGTGCAGGTGTGTTTTTAGATGCTCGGGGTTCTTGCATCCGACATGAAATTCGTGATGTTGGTGTTTTAGTGGACACCTTTTTTTTTTTTTTTATGAGTGAGAAAGGAACTTGGAAAGTAATATATCACCCTCTTTCTCACACAGTCACAAGCACATCACTTTAACACACACACACACACACACACACACACACACACACACACACATATATATATATATATATATATATATATATATATATATATATATATATATATATATATATATATATAATTATATATATATATATACATATATATAGTATATGTGTGTGTTCGCATGAGTTTATCTATAGATTGATAGATTCCAAGGAAGCATACGTAATCCTACATTGATTGAAAGATTAACATCCGCAGATGCTGAAGTAGCAATTGTGGGAGAATCCAGGGTTTTTCTATTTTTTATTTGATTTTTTTTTTTCTCCTGGTGTCCAATTTCCCAACAGTGGCCTTTACATTTCTCTGGAATTTCGTGCCCAGCCTCTGTCACGCTTTATTCAAGAATACCAACTTTTCCTAAAAATAGAAAAGAAAAAGTCTAGAGGAATTTGAGAAAATTTTATATTCTGTGGCTGCGTCTCTCTCTCTCTCTCTCTCTCTCTCTCTCTCTCTCTCTCTCATGCCATTAATTTGCCTTGCATTTATTTTCACAGTATGTGTATTTGTGCTACACAGTTACTCTGCATTTTATCAGTTTCATTTTCGTTTTCATTATTATATCCCGTCAGTCTTAAATTTTGCTTTAACGTAATTAGAATTCAAAAACTGTATTTCGTTTCTCTCTTTGGATATGTGGTAAAACCGATAATTTAAAAGTTTCAACTTTTATGTATATTTTTAGTGCCTAGAGAATTGAGTAAATATTGGGCTCTAATTAGATTTAGCCCCTAAAAGCAGAGGGGGATTTAACCCCCAGTGGGACTACGCAATTTAGATGGTAGTATCAGTTTTTGTCCATTTCGTGAATCGAATCAGTAAAAATGAAGGTTGATGTATTTCGACTGATGGGAGAGATTTACCAGTTTTTTTTTTTTTTTTTTTTTTTTTGTAAGTTCCATTCCCTTCTCTAGAAAAAAGTAAAGTGTTCAGGTAGATCCATACTGTCATTTTATGATTTGATCTTCCCAGTAGAGAAATCAGACCATCAGACTGCTTTTCATCTCATGACTATATATTTTCGATTTAGGTTCACGTACCTTTTTTCTTATTTTAGTATTTTTACTTCATTCAGTTTTCTGGATGAAGTTAAGTGCCGATTTGTGTATGGTTACTTATTCGTAAGATTGTATTATCTTTAGCTTTTTATATAGTTTTTTTTTTATATGATAATATTAGTAAAGGGGGTCGACTAAAGTGGACACCTGTTGAGGACAGATGAGGACCACGCTGGGAGACATAGTATGGGGATGGAGGTTCAAGGAAGAAGAAGAAGAGGGAGACCAAGAAAGAGATGGAAGGACTGTGTGAGAGGAGACTTAGATGAGAAGGGAATTGATGAGGCAGAATCGCAGGATAGAAATAGATGGAGACGGCTCATCCGAAACGGCGACCCCATATGAAAATGAGAACCAGCTGGGAAGAAGAAGAAGAATATTAGTATATGGAACTTTTGAAGGTAGAAAAATAATTAAAGATAATATTGAAGTCAGACCACAAAGCTAATGTTTCTTGAAGACTATAACTCGTCAGAGGTGATTAGTCCCTTCGTTAATGTCTTTTGAGCTGCTAATAGTTCAGCTTTACAAGTGTTAACACTGCAATAATTACGTGGATAATTGCTAGCTGTTAATTGTGTGGAGACATAAACATTTTTTTTCAACTTCGCTCAACACGTCCGCGTCTTCTCATTCGCTAATGCGATTAAATCCGAACTCGAACGCGTCTTGGAAAGGGTTGAGTTGAACAGAGAGAGAGAGAGAGAGAGAAGAGTAAATGTTATATATATATAATATAATATATATATATAGATATACATCTACATACATACATACTACATACATACATACATACATCACAATATATATATCTGAAAAAAATTTATTCTAAGCCAGCATGAGAGAGAGAGAGAGAGAGAGAGAGAGAGAGAGAGAGATAGGATCTTAAGAAATAAATCTTTATATATGGCCTGAAAAATAATTGTTCTGAAGCCACTAGCAAACTACCATCACGAAAAAAAATCCACATCTAACTGCGCATTTTGAACAGCCGTGTTGAAATCCACGAACGTAAATAGCAGTGAATGACTCGCTGAAAATATTAAATTACTGTGAGGAGTATCCCATCTAATCGAAGTTATCCTTCACCAATATAAAATTTAAACAAAAAAATAAATAAACGAAAGGGCTCATTCATCTTCAACTGAATTTGATTGTGTTTCCTTTGAATTCTTTTCAATTTTATTATTATGCCTTTGACTTGATGCCTCTTGCTCGGGCAGGATTTCCAGTTCCTATTGGTGCCGCTTGCCCTTATTGGCCTTTTAAACACATAACGGAAAACAGTTTTCGTTGCTGCCTTACGATACGTGCTTCATTTTATTCGAATGCTTGATATATATATATATATATATATATATATATATATATATATATATATATATATATATATATATATATATATATATATATATATATATATATATATATATATATATATATATATATATATATATATATATATATATATATATATATATATATATGTAAAGAGAGAAAAAAGAGAGATATGACATTGCATCTATTAAGGTATCTGCATCGTCATCAGTTTTATCTTCTGTTTCTAATGGTATATCTGCTCTGCTAAATAATAATCATAATTACAATAATAATAATTAATTAATAATAATAATAATAATAATAATAATAATAATAATAACAGTTTACCAGAATATCGTCAACGCCTATCCTAATTTAACGGTTTCCTCTTAACTTTTTGCTTCATATCTTAATTATCTCATTATCTGTACAAGTTCCAATTATCGTTGCAACATTTATAGCCTTGATTGATGTGACGATTGCTTGCAGTGTTCATTAACAGCATTTAAAGAGAACAGCAGGTGAAGACTAATTGTCCTATTACAATTTGCAAGGCCAGTCGGTTAAGCAGAATGGAGACTCAGTTTGCTTTGCGGAGGAAATGTTTTAGATTGCGTTGTGGGCAATATAGGACGAATGCTTATAATACTATTGATGATGTTCTTTTTATAATAAATAATAATAATAATAATAATAATAATAATAATAATAATAAATAATAATAATAATATTATTATTATTATTATTATTATTATTAATTCTGCCATTCTCCTTAACAGCATTTGCCTAAAAGAGGGTCTTATAATAATAATAATAATAATAATAATAATAATAAATACTTAGGAAGCAGACCCTCTCTCAAGCATACTTTATTAAAAGTATTGGCTACTTCAGCAGCATTACACTTGTAGAGATTCTTCTCTATTTTGCGAATAGCGGCTTTTTCAGTGCTACTTAAACAGGCTAGTAGAGCGCCATAAGAGGTCATGGTAAAATACAGGGGTCAAAATTAGGTGTATATTTGAATTTTACAGATAAACTATGATACCATAGTCATCAAAGTCATTAACGATTCTCTCTCTCTCTCTCTCTCTCTCTCTCTCTCCTCCTCTCTCTCTCTCTCTCTCTTTCTTAAAGCGAGCTTTCGTCTGGAGCTGCCAGACATCCTCGGGCTGGGAAGCTGAGGGTGGACTGATCTTGGTGCGGTGTCCGTCCTCCTTATATCTGTGGTTGACAGCAAGGGGTCTGCCCATGCTTGTCTCCTATTGGCTGGTGGCGGTGAGTCTTGTTTTCATTGGCTGCCTGAGCCAGGTCTCAAGCCACTTTCCTCGAGCCGATGGTTGCGTTGCAGCATATCCTGCAGCCGCCTGGACCTCCTAAGCGGCGCTGTAACATTGATGGGCGTTGCGCTACGCTGTGGGACGTCACGGCTACTTTGATTTCCATCGGCTGCAGGAGTACCTCGTTCGGGGGCGTTGTCATCCATAGAGTTGTCATGATCGGTGGTGTCATTGTTAGTGGCAGGTCTTCTCATACTCGTAGGGAGGAGAAATTCTTCCTGCGTCGTATTCAGTGAAGGTTTTATTATTATTATTATTATTATTATAATAATAATAATAATAATAATAATAATTGTGTTGCAGATAAGATACGGCAAATACTATTATAATACTATTGCTGATGTCAGAAATATTCTCTACCTTTTATTGCAGAGCCAAAAAATGTAATCACATTCTTGAGAAAGAATTAAATTTGTCCTCTTAAAAAAAGTGATCGAAAATCATTTTCTCACGAAAATTATTCCTCGAAATCTGCATTCGTTGGGGCTCGGTGGTTTTCGAAGCGTAATCCCCCATGGGGAACTAAAGAATAAAAAAAAAGGGGGGAGTTGTATTTTAAAAAGCCTTAATTCCGTCCCGAGAGAGGTTTAGGAAAAAGCGGCGAGTTTTCAAAAAAACACAGAAAATGGGAAAACGCTGTTTTGTAAAAGTGAACCGTGAATTATTTTACTTTGTTTTCTAGCTTTAGTGGACTCTGGTAGCGAGAATCTCTCTCTCTCTCTCTCTCTCTCTCCTCTCTCTCTCTCTCTCTCTCTCTCTCTCTCTCGTTAATTATTTTATCTTTTTTTAGCCTTAGTGAACTCTGGTTACGAGAACAACCCCCCCCCCTCTCTCTCTCTCTCTCTCTCTCTCTCTCTCTCTCTCTCTCTCTCTCTCTCTCTCTGTAGTGAATTATACATTTAAAAATTTTTTGTTTAGCAAAATAACGTTGTTTACTACTTAAAATACCGCCTTCAAAAAAAAATTATCAAATAAATTGTATTTGCAATTCAAGATAATTTAGAAGTCTAGCACAGTCTTTATGTCAATACGGACATGAATCATGGTACGACGATGTAACTATATCTGAAAGATCTCATCAATTTGAAAATAAGGCGTCAAGAAGACTATTAACAGCCAGCTGGCAGGGTGGAGTTAAACATGATACCATAATGGTCATTTTAAGCGTCTCAGTGGCGTGGTTGGTATGGTGTTGGCGTCCCACCTCGGCTGTCGCGAGTTCGATTCTCGGCCATTCCATTGAGGAGTGAGAGATGTGTATTTCTGGTGATAGAAGTTCACTATCGACGTGTTTTGGAAGTCACGTAAAGCCGTTGGTCCCGTTGCTGAATAACCACTGGTTCCATGCAACGTAAAAACACCATACAAAAAAAAAATAAGGTTCATTTTGGAAGACCCATATGTAGATGAGGTAATGAAGAAAGATGGAAAAATAGTAAGTAAAGCTCTGTCCTGTGGTCAACAGAAGATTTGGAGGCTCCACGCCTATAGTAGGAAAATTATAAGACAGAACTGGGGATGAGTGGAGATTTGTAGAAGATAAAGCACAAGAAAGAAGTGAGTGTCAGAATTACTTTACCTGTAACTGTTTTTATGATAAGCACACTTATGACCACAAATTTAGTTTTCCAAAAATAAACAAAGTATTTACTTGAGAATTGTGGAAGATAAAGCACGAGAAAGAAGTGAGTGTCAGAATTACTTTACCTGTAACTGTTTTTATGATAAGTACACTTATGACCACAAATTTAGGTTTCCAAATATAAACAAAGTATCCTTTTCCTGACGATGCAATGGCCGAGAAAAACGGTGCGTGCAGTACAGTAAACGGTGCAAAAAAAAAAAATACAAAAAAAGAAAAAAAACTAGTGACGACAATTGCGCGAAACAGTTTACTCTGCTGTAATCCATTTTGTTCGCGGACAAACAATTAAGACGATCGATATACATATATTTGCTTGCGAAAGCAAACGGAGAATAGACAGCTCAAACACAACTAGTGGGCCAAGTCAGATAGCCCATGAGGTCTCTCTCTCTCTCTCTCTCTCTCTCTCTCTCTCTCTCTCTCTCTCTCTCTCAGGGAGAGAACCGAGTAAGCATCCCTTCTTGTCTAGGCACTGTTAAAAAAGGGGCCTCATGTATAGTTCTTCTATAGGATATTTTATAGAAATATAAATTCATTATGACGTCACTTGTGCCAATGTCGAGTGTAATAGAAATTCTCGAAATGTGGCTGACAGACAGGCAGAGAGAGAGAGAGAGAGAGAGAGAGAGAGAGAGAGAGAGAGGTGAATTAACGAATTATACACTTAGCACCATATACGGAAACAACTTTTGTCCACGTTTAATCATTCATTTGAATCAATATTTTGCGTTAACCGTAAAGGTGTTATTTTTCTGAATATTATTTTTTTTATCGTGTAGCAAACAAAAAAAAAAAAAAAAAAAAAAAAAAAAAAAAAAAAAAAAAAAAAAACTTATCAGAGCTGCGTCCAATTTCGTTTCTAAAGGCAAAATGGACTGACATGCTCGTAGGTTCTTCCATTTGAATTGGATATTTATTCTGGTGGACTAGCAAATGTTTGCTTTGCAATTCGGTGACCGCCTTTACATTTTATCCTCTCTCTCTCTCTCTCTCTCTCTCTCTCTCTCTCTCTCTCTCTCTCTCTCTCTCTCTCACGAAATTTGAGCTAGAGAGATTGTCTCCATATGTTTGAAGGCTTTTTTTTTATTTTCTTATTTATTTTTTTTTTTTTTTTTTTTTTGGTACGGATGAGAGGTAGAAAGAAAATTTATGAAATTGTCGAACACATGGAATTATGAAGAGGTTATGGGATACGCCGGTTGTGAATCTCCTATTATAAAAAACACATCACGGTGTGTTTGTGGTTATGAACGCTTCGTTTTTCTTGCTAGAGGATAAACTGGGATTGTCACACTTCACTTTTTTTTTTTTTTTTTTTTTTTTTTTTTTGTTTTTTTTTTTTTTTTTTTTTTTTTTTTTTTTTTTTTTTGTCAAGCAGGGGGAGGTGGCCTTAGGAGACGTTGCCGACTGTATTTTTGTGCGTGTGTGTGTGTTTGAGAGAGAGAGAGAGAGAGAGAGAGAGAGAGAGACTCCTATATATCCACGTCTGGCCTTAAATGGCCTCGATAGTTCCTATAGAGCGAATACAATTAAAAGTCGCAACTTCCAAAGCAGATCTGTTTTTGTGTCGGCAACTTCCTCCTCTTGTGTATTGTTCGTAGGACGTTAATGTTGGTCGTAAAGCGATCTTGCATTAACCCTTTATGGCCCTGCTTTCAAGACCCAGCCAGTGTTGCTTGTTTTACTTTCTACGCCTCTCTCTGGTATACGCAACCTTATTCTCTTGTTGTTCGCGTCTGTTTATTATTATTGTTAATTAATATGATATGATTATTCACAAATATTGTCATTTGGTTTTTTTATTATTATTATTATTATTATTATTATTATTATTATTATCTTATTATTATTATATTATTATTATTATTATTATTATTATTATTATTATTATTATTATTATTATTATTATTATTAATTGAAGTTTATGCAATATTTTCTACGAAAGTGCATAAGTGTTTTCCTTTATTATTATTATTATTATTATTATTATTATTATTATTATTATTATTATTATTATTATTATTATTATTATTGAAGTTTATGAAATTTTGTTTAACGTGGTCCTCTCTCATCACAAATATTGGTTTTTTTTTTCAAGAAAATGCATAAGTGATTCCTTCATTATTATTATTTTGTTATAAATTATTATTATTTAATTATTTATTATTTTATTATTATACTTATTATTCTTATTATTGATTATTAATTTATTAATTAATTTTTTTATTATTCTTATATTATTATTTTACTTTAGTTGATGTCATTTCATCAATGTGGTTCTTTCATCAAAAATATTGTCTTTTTCTTCTTTTTTTGTAATAAATTGCGTTATCTTTTTCCTTCATTGTTTGAACATGGTTTTTATTGTCGTTATTAACTTACATTATACTAAATTTGTAGTTTTTTTTCTTTATTGTAATTTCGAGGCCACAGCTAAGGTCAGCTTAAGTATTCTTCTCATACGTGTTTGTTGGTATTATATTGTTTTCTCTTTTATCACATATTGTTTACCCATACTGTAACATACTTCTTGGAAGTTCATTTATTCTTTGGCCTTCTGTTCTCACGGTCATGTTAGCCAACTTTTTAGTTTTCTGTAAATAAAAACTATTGAGATGGCTATTTGTCTGTCCGTCCGCACCTTTGCATTGTTGTTGTTGTTCTCCTTATTGTTGTTGTTGTTGTTGTTGTTGTTGTTCTTGCCCTATGGAAAAGCCTAAAAAGGTCTGAAAAAAGTGTTTCGCGTTGAGTTAAAGATACTGCAATTTTAGGATAGGAGATTTATGACTTATTTATTAGAATGAATATGTAAAAAAAATATTAAATAAATAATGTGCATGTTAAACAGCACAGAATAATTATTTCTAATAAAATATAGCGTATTCATTTTAATTTTCGTCTGTGAAACAACGCTCTATTTGACCATAGATTTTAGCACGCCCCCCGAGTAAGGTGGATGTCGAATCACGCCTTGTTTTGAAGCATTAGAGAAAATCGTTACATGTGTAGTTTGTTGATTCACGATACGGAGACGTTATTGTCTTGATTGCGTCTGTTTATAATACAGCTGTAATGTCTAGAACTTTTAAGAAAGACGACTGTGTGCATGCGATAGATATAAGCGAAAAGCACTCGGGGAAAAAGTGTTAGTGTTTGACCTTTTGTTTTAGTATATATATTATATATATATATATATATATATATATCTATATAATATATACATATATATATATATATATATATATATATAATATATTTGTATGTATGTATATATATATATAATATATATATATATATAAGATATAAGACATACATACATACATAGACAGACAGACATGCTATCCCAGTGCTCGTGAATGTTGCCGCTTACTATACCGCTTACGTCTCCTCCGGATTGCTATCAAGAACGCCCCCCCACCCCCCACCCACCCCACCCCACCCCCATCAGCCAACTAATCAACTGCTGCCAATGGGAGAATCACATGTGATTGCTCTACGCGGATGGCAATAACCACGTAATCTTTAACAGGGGAAACAACCCCCTCCCCCCTCGGCACCCTATCTCTCTCGCTCTCTCTCTCTCTCTCTCTCTCTCTCCCTCTCTCTCTCTCTCTCTCTCTCTCTCTCTCTCTCAGCGCCGTTGCAATCAGTGCATCAAGCAGCTGCCATCACCTGCAATCACGAGACCCTCGCATGGATTCGTTATTGATATGCCCGGTAGGTGTTTTGGTGAGGAGATGGGTTAATCAGGGAAGATTAGCGGCAATTTAGGTGGGCGGGTTGCCCAAGAAGTAAGGGGGGGGAAGGCTGCGTGTGAGGTGGTGGGATAAACAGCGTCTCTCTCTTTATATATATATATATTTATATATTTATATATATATATATAATTAAATTTTTTATGCATATATATATAGTATTATATAAAATGTCTGACTTACGTCGGGATCGAACCCAGGTCTTCCGGTCGAAAGGCAAGAATGCTACCAACTAAGCCACAACAATTATTTTGTGTTCCACTTGTGACTTTATGTGATTATACCTCTATCAAATACTGTGTATATATATGTATATATATATATAATATATATATATATATATATATATATATATATATATATGTGTGTGTGTGTATGTGTGTGTGTATATACATACATACATACATACATCCTCCTCTTACCAACGAACGTTTGTAATTCCATACCACGTAGCATCTCGCATAATAAGAAAAAGAATCGTCATGAAATTTGTTATTATTGTTCGACTTTAAGGATATCGTCCGTCCCTATTCATTTGGAATTCCAGTCGGAAATTTCCTTCATTTGGCATTCCTCCGCCTTCGTGCTCCATCCCGATCTCTCCCTCGCCCACCCCCCCCCCCCCGCCCTCCCCTCCCCCCCACAAAAAAAAAAAAAAAAAAATTCCATTTCCCGATGAAGCTCGTTTTTGATTGCGACTGCTCCGTTCCATTTTTCATGCTGTCGCTCACGAGAGAGAGAGAGAGAGAGAGAGAGAGAGAGAGAGAGAGAGAGAGAGAATGGCTGTCTTAAGGTTGTCTCCATAGTCGTGCATCTTTTTTTTTTTCGTTTTTTCTGGTTGGTTCAAACTGATAGAGAGAAATGGGTTGTCTTAGGGTGTCTGCCTAACCACCCATCTTCATTTTCTCTATCTGCAAAAGAGAGAGAGAGAGAGAGAGAGAGAGAGAGAGAGAGAGAGAGCAAGCCAGGCAATAATGAATCATTTCCCACCCCTCTTGGAAGACCTTGCCTTTACCTCTCTTAATTATTGGTCTGATCTGTTGCTTGCCTTCAGCCTGTCGATGGTTTAAACACACAAATAAATGTTCAGTTTCCGCTTGCAGTTCTAGGAAAGGCCTTGGTATGGAGCCTGTGAGTTCTTGTTGACCGTAGACTACGATATATGTGCTTGCAAGCACAAAGAACTAATGCACCTTTGGTATTTTTAGCCGTCAAACAACCTGTACACATACACACACACATACACACACATGTCTATAGATATAATTTTCTATATACGTATGTACGTATGTTTGTCCATACGTATGTACGTATGTACATTGGCTCATCAAACACGCCAAGACCCAACAAACAGCTATGTCTTTGCAGTCACACATATTTATAAAATTGATGAATCTTCCTTGAATCAAGGAATTTCCTACCGTTACTGACTCTTAACTCCCGACTGGAAAACCTGTAAAAAAAAAAAAAAAAAAAAAAAAAAAAAAAAAAAAAAAAAAAAGTGACAAGTATTTATTACTGCATTAGAGCATCTTCAATTATGTGTCTGTGTTGTTTTGACGATGCACACTTGTGATTATTATGGTTTTATTTTACCTCTCTTTGAAAATGCGGCTTAGTTTTTATATAATACAGTTTTTTTCATAGGTGTGTACGTAGGTATCTTGGAGTAGTATGTTTTACATCATGAACTTTACCCATATTAACGATAGTATGACTTTTGACTTTAAAATGGGTGGAGATTTACCGTACTACATGTGATTCAAAATTGAAATGCTATTTAGCTTTTTATTATTATTACCTTTTATTCTTAGTACCACATTGTAAAAGTATACTTTTTCGTTTTGTATTCTTCGTTGTAGCCTTTCTTTACTATTTTCCGTAATCAATTTTAGTCGCTTAACCGTTCCAGTATCTGTAGCTTAGGTGAAATATCTTAAATCCAATAAATTTTCCGTTATCGAGTTAAGAAGATGTCGAATGTAAAGAGTATGAACTTTTATTCGGAATCCTGTTAAATTTTCAAGAAATGCAACCCCCTGAAACTTGTCAAGAAATGCCGGTAAAGATAAATTTTTATATCGCGGATCCAAGAAAATATTCAGTAAACCCAACGCTGATCAAATTGTAAAGAAAAGTTATCAGACTTTTTTTAAAGAAAAGCAAACGCAATGAAATTTTTAAGAAATGCAACGCTCACAAATTTAAGGGGTAAAATGCAGATGAAAATTTTTAAGAAATTCAAATGGCTCGAAAGTACAAGAGCAACGTCTCTTTGTGAGAACAATGAATATGGTGATAGAAAAAAAAAAATGGCACCAGTTTTCGACCGCGATCGGCAATTGTTTTTAAACCTGTTATTTATTTATACCACGCACCCTTGTACTTGCACATCCAAATTCACACGACCTCACGCACCAGGCGCTGTTAAACCAGGACCCACTAAAACTTAGTGGGCCCTGGTTAGACGTAACATCTACGAAGGTGGGACCTTCGACGTGGCTGGAAATCGAGTCGTTTATTTTAATTTATCGCTTTATTTTCATTTTATCGCTTTATTTTTCTTAATTTTGATGAACAAAGAGGGTGTAGATCTCTTTACCAACATTTTTACTTTTTTTTTTTACCAGTTGCAGTATTCACTCAAACCAGAAACAACTAAAAGGAGTTATAAGTAACTATGGTTTTCCAAAGTTCGAAAGAATCACATGATATACATTTCGAAAGGCAAATATTTGTCATTGTGTTGACTCGTATGTCTGCTTTTTTTTCCCGTATTTTTCTAAATGCAATCAAATTCATTTTACATGTTTATTGATATATATATATATTATATATATATATATATATATATAAAGAGATATATATATATATATATATATATATATATGATCCACGAAGGAAAGTGAAACAAAGGATTTTGCCTTTATTTATTTATTCATAACGTTCCAGATTTTCCTGATTCAGTTATACATACATGTATTAGATATTTACATATATATATTATATATATTATATATATATATATATATATATATATATATATGTATATATATATACTTTATATATGTGTGTGTGTATGTATATGTATGTATATGTATGTATATGTATTTTATATATATTGATATATATATATATATATATATATATATATATATAATAGATTGAAAGAAAGATAGACAGATGGGTTTCTCCTAATTGCTTTTTGTAAAATTTTCCTTTACATACATACATACTGCACAATCTCTCATCATGGAGGAATGATCTCCAAAACGGGTCTCTCTCTCTCTTTTTTTTTTTTTTGTACAATCGTTATGAAACTGCGGTTGGTTTTTGTGCATCTGTACACGTCATAGGCTTCGCGCATGAAGCTTACTATGCCTTTGTGTTTGACCCACCTTCGATTTGACCCACTTTCGACCTGGAACTGACCTGCTTTCTCGGCGCCCATTGGTCAGTGGTGGCCTGTTACACCCCCTCCCCGCCCCGCCCCCCATTCCCCCACCATACCTCCCTTCTCTTTCAGTTTTTCAGCGCTGGCAGTGTGTTAATGATTTCCACTGGGTGGAATGGGTTTTATTTGTACGCTCAGCTGGCGTCACGATGTCGGAGGTCAACGGCACCCCAGATGGGTAGGGATGACGCGGTCATTTATTTTGACAGCAGTTAACTTGAGGGTGTGTTAGTAAATTTGGCGGAAATTGATGGAAAATTATTATAGTTTTCCACGTGTATTAAACATTTGTTAATAGTTTTTATGGAAATTGATTAAAAAAGTTATTCCCTGTTTCTTGAGCACTTCTTAGCCATTTTAGTGGAAATTGATAATGAAGATAATTCTTACTACCATTATTACTGAAGAAATTATTATCATTATTATTATTATTATTATTATTATTATTATTATTATTATTATTATTATTATTAAAAAGAATGGCAGAATTAAGCGAGTTGATATATTTGTTTTTTCTATTTTTCTTACAATTCGCTTCTCAGGCTCAGCGATGTTTCTGAGTAGAAAAAACATATAAAATCAACTTGCTTAATTCTGCCATTCTTTTTAACAGCATTTGCGGTAAAAGAAGGTATTCTACCAAAATATATTATTATTATTATTATTATTATTATTATTATTATTATTATTATTATTATTATTATTATTGGAACACTCATGACCCACTTTGAATGAAAAGTCTAATAATGCTTGAAACGCATTCTGGCTCAGCCCAGCCCAGCAAAGCACAAGGCCACCCAATATCCAAGAAATCGTAATTGGCCAATTAGCGGTATGGAAATCTGCTTGATGAAGCGCGTGATCCAATTCCATAATTACAAGAAGAAGAAGAAGAGGAGGAGGAGGAGGAGGAGGAGGAGGAGGAATGATAGCAATCGAGGTGAAACGAATCAAGAAGGAATTTGCCCATTAAGAGATGTTAATTCGCCCCCGATCGCATTTTTATGAAGAGAATTCGGGTGAAACAGACGATGTGTTTTCATGCGATGTTAATCAGCGCTGGAATAGGATGACTTTGTTCTAATTCTCTCGCTGGAAACAGCAGCGGCGCCATCGGAAAAGGAACAGAAGCAAGGTTAATTGACGTGAAAGTCTGCCTGTCTAAAGTTCTGATTAAGACTGAGAAGCGCCAAGAGATATGTGGATTAGATATCTCGGTGAGGGCCTTGAATGCATAATGACGCATAGCGCAGTCTTCTGAACGCACGCTCGTGTGTGCGTCAGTGTGCTTTATCCATTTACGAATTTAATGGCCCCTGAAAGACAAAATTAACTCTTGAAAAATTATACGTATTGACCGATACTGTTGTTGCTTGGGTGTGGTGGTAATATTGGCATTATTCTAAAAATATAGTTTGTTACTTATTGCATTTTGACTTTCTGGGTCTTTAGGTGGGAGAATTCTATTTGATTATATAGAAGCAGTTGTTCATATGTTTGTTTGTATGTATGCGTGTATGTGGTATGAGTAAGTATGTATGTATGTGTGTAATTCACACATTTGAAATTCTGGAGACCAAAATGAAGATAACACTAAACTGCCCTTTAATTGTACACATTTTATGAAAGAGAGAAAAGACATCGAAACTAAATATGTGCACTGAATTTTAAAAAATAAATAAATAGATAAATAGACTAAAAATGATTGAACTGAATTAATTTTTTAAGAGAGAATTCGAGAAAAAAAACTAAATAAAAAGAAATAATGAACTTCTCGCCTGAGATGAGTTTAAACAAAGATAACATCTCCCATCTAATCTTCACTGCTTCTTTCAAGTGACACGGCGCCCAAGCGCTTACAAGCACGTTGAATGTAATAAGCATTAAGAGGAGTTTACCCTTCAGGATAATGCGCTGGTCCGCTGGGTACCAGGGCGAGGGTGACCTCGGGTCAACATTTAAGCGATGAGGTGAGGCCATTACGCTCGTACCTCCTTAAACTTTGGTTACTCCTTTGTGATAGATGCTGGGATGAGGCTTTTAAGATGTGCTCTCTCTCTCTCTCTCTCTCTCTCTCTGTTAAGCAGGGGGTGATGGAACATTTTTGTAATTAATTTAATGGAAAACTTTGTGTACCGGCAATTCTTTGTGTATGCATTTGCAATTACTCATTTAAATGGTTAATATTACTATACTTACGTGCTTGATCTCTCTCTCTCTACTCTCCTATCTCTCTCTCTCTCTCTCTCTCTCTCCTTCTCTCTCTCCTCTCTCTTCTCTCTATATATAATTCTATATATAGATATATATATATAATATATATAGATATATATATATACCAAATATATATATATATTATATATACAAGAGAGAGTTACCTTACCATTACCTTACAGACCTTACATCTTGTTCGGGTTGCCCCAGGTCCCTCAGTGTGAGGCACCTCTAATGTCCTACCAGAGAGTTGCTAGTACATCTTCCGGTATATTTTGCATCTTCCAATCTTTGGATGGTCTGGGATGCAAGTTTAGATATTTGTCGAGCTTGATTCTTAAACACATCTACGCTCACTCCGATATATTCCTCAGATGAGCTGGCAACGCATTGAATAGACGCTGCATTATCGATGCTGGTGCGTAGTGGATTAATGTCCTGTGTGCTTTCCTTATTTTTTCCTGGTATAGTGGGCACTATTAATCTACCTCTGCTTGCTCTTTCTGATATTTTTAGTTCCATGATATTTTCTGCTATTCCTTCTATCTGTTTCCATGCCTGAATTATCATGTAGCGTTCTCTTCTCCTTTCTAGACTATATAATTTTTAAGAATTGTAGTCTTTCCCAGTAGTCTAGGTCCTTAACTTCTTCTATTCTAGCTGTAAAGGACCTTTGTACACTCTCTATTTGTGCAATATCCTTTGATAGTGTGGGTACCATATCATATGCAATATTCAAGTGGACTACGAACATATGTTTTAAAAAGCATAATCATGTGTTCAGCATTTTTTTGTTTTGAAGTGCCGTAACAACATTCCCATTTTTGCTTTACATTTTGCCAACAGAATTGCTATTTGATCATTGCATAACATGTTCCTATTCATCATCACACCAAGGTCTTTAACTGCTTCCTTATTTGTGATGGTCTCATTATTAGGTCCCTTATATGCATATAGCTTTCTTTCTCTGTCTCCATAATTTATTGATTCAAATTTATCAGAGTTAAATACCATCCTATTTACCTCTGCCCAATCATATACTTTGTTAAGGTCTCTTTTGTAGAGCGTTCCTATCTTCATCACAAGTAATTTCTCTACTTATTCTTGTGTCATCTGCGAAACTACTCACTACCGATCCTTACATTATTGTCTATGTCTTCAATCATAATAACAAACAGTATTGTAGCTAACACCGTACCTTGCGGCACACCGGATATTACCTTGGCTTCATCCGATTTCTCGTCGTTTGCAATAACTATCTGTTTTCTGTTGTGTAAAAAATTCTTTTAACCATCTTCCTACTTTATCCACGATATTGTGTTTTCTAATTTTCTTCGCTAATATATTATGGTCTACTTTATCAAAAGCTTTTGCAAAGTCTAGATAAACCACATCTGTTTCATTTCCGCTTTTCATATTTTTGTATATGTTCTCACGGTGGACTAACAGTTGGGTTTTCGTGTACCATGTTGTCCTTTATTAAACAAATTATTTTTTATTAAATGTTTCATAATATTTTTCTTCATTACCCTTTCATACACTTTCATAATATGTGATGTTGACTCACAGGCCTATAATTACTTGCCTCTAGTCTTGATCCACTTTTGAAAGTAGGTATATATGCTAATTTGTGCTCATCATAAATCTTGCCTGTATCTACACTTTGTCTTAATAATATTGCAAGTGGCTTTGCGATAGAATGAACTACTTTCTTTAACAAAATAGCAGGAATTCCATCAGGCCCTGCAGCAGCTCCATTTTTAATTTCATTAATAGCCTGCACAATATCAGCTTCATTAATATCTATGTCAGCTAAATATTCACTATTTTCATCCCTTACTTCTATATCATTATCTTCATTATCTATTCTAGGGGTGAATTCTCTCTTATATCGTTCTGGCAATATGTTGCAAATTTCCTTTTTTCATTCGTTAATCTCCCTTCAATTCTCAGAGGGCCTATTCTATTCTTTCTTCTTTTATTCATCTTCTTCGCATATGAGTATAATAGTTTGGGGTTTTGCTTGATATTTAATAGGGTTTTTTCTTCCAAGTCCCGTTTTTCATTTTCTTTTGATTGTATAATTTTTGTTCTGCATTTTCTATCTTACTTTTTAGTTCTATAACTTTCCATGCATTTTTTTCTTTTGCAAGACCTTTTTTCCACTTTCTGATTTTCTGGAACAAGATCCTTCTGTCTCTTGGTATGCATGAATGATGTTTACTTTTCTTCTTCGGTATATATTTTCCACTATTTTGCTCCAATATTTTATATAATATCTCCCGTATTTACCCTTATGTCATCACTTACGAAAATGTTATCCCAATCTTTGTTTTAATTCTTCATTAATTTCTGACCATTTTTATATTTTTACTGTAGAAGTTGTATTTTCCATATCCTTCCCACTTTTTCATTTCTTGCTTATCTCTATTTTTCACTTGCTTTGGAATGAACTGTTTAATTCTATGACATTATGGTCTGAAATACTCGCATTATAAACTATTATTTCTTTAACATAATTCATCTCGTTCACAAATACTAGGTCTAAAGTATTTTCCTTTCTTGTTGGCAGGTGATTTATTTGTTGAATGTTGTATTCTAGTAGCATATCTAATAGCTTTTCAAAATTGCCTCTTATCTTCTGCACTACTATTACTCTCTTTTTTTATATGTATAAGTACAACCACAATCTCCCTATTCGTTCTTTCCATTCTACGAAAGGAAAGTTTGAAGTCACCAGATAGGAGAATAGTCAGTCCTTGTGATTTCTACATATATCATCCAATTTTTCAATTATTAAGTCAAACTCTTTAGTATTAGGAGGTCTATATATTACTATGTTCATCAATTTTTCAGATTCAAATTCTACCGCTATTAGTTCACATTCTGAGTTACTATATTTCTCATATATTTTTCCTTGTTTTTTGCTTTCCTATATTGCGGTTCCCCCTTGATTCCTATTTTTTCTATCTGATCTATAAGTTTGGAACCCTTTTATTTGATCATCATTCCCAGTTCTCTTGGAATACCAGGTTTCACTTATATTCATTATATCTATTTTCTTTTCATTTTGGGTTAGTTCTTCTAAGTACTCTATTTTCTTTTTGAGTTACTCGTAACTAAACCCTGCGCATTCATCACTATGATGGTTTGCGTGTTTTCTCCTTCATTTAATACTGGTAGTAATAAGGATTTTCCCATGTCTCTTTCCTGTTCTGGTATGTTGTTCTTTTTTTTTTTTCATTTCCAGAAAATTCTGACATTAAAAATCCAACTTTTCCATAATATTTGATCTTCCTTCATCATAATTATTCATTTTGTGTCTGAATCTGCAATTTTCTCCGTTTCTGCAATATCCTCTTGCATAATAAATACAGTTATTATCTCTTGAGTAGAATTTCGGAGCTGATGCTTTGAAATTTTTTGCTGACACCTCTGCATATCTCATGGTGGTTTGCTTTTCTCTTTTACCTGATATTCTTGATTTCTCCTCTTTATTTGTTTCTTTCTTATTTTGGATTTTATTACTTGGTTGGTTATTTATTTTGATTATGATTCATGGCTACAGGGTGCATATATTTGCATTTTTTGTCGAACTTACATCCTTTTCCTTCTTTTAGGTTTTTACATATTTTTTGGATGCAGATCTCTGCAATCATCCGCCCATATCCATCTAAGTATGCACATTTACCATATATTTCATAGTTTTGACATATCTTAGGATGTTTTGTAGTAAACATCTTTCTCCAAATCTGCAATTCCCTCTTTTCAAAAGGTTGCA
>NC_087208.1:62334825-62367325 GCF_015104395.2 Macrobrachium nipponense | reverse complement strand
TCCAGTATTATGGGATTGCGAGAGAACTGGAAATGTTGGTCTGACACCGCTATTCGTAAAGATTGTGGGCAATAGTCGTGTTTTCGCTTCCTTGGTAGCGTGATATTACATTACTAAAATAGGCTACAATAAAAATATATCAGTTAAAATTAAAGTTTTATTATTATTATTATTATTATTATTATTATTATTATTATTATTATTATTATTATTATTATTATTATTATTATTATTACTATTATTAATACTTATTATTATTATTATTATTATTATTATTATTATTATTATTATTATTATTATTATTTTATTGAAAGTAATGGCTACTTTAGCAGCGTTACGCTTTTAGAAAATCTCTACAAGCGTACCGCTGCTGAAGTAGCCATTACTTTTAATAAAGTATGCTTGAGAGAGGGTCTGCTTCCCAAGTACACTTATTATTATTATTATTATTATTATTATTATTATTATTATTAGTTATTATTATTATTATTTTAGTGATATCAGCATCACGTACCCCCATGCGAGAGAGAGAGAGAGAGAGAGAGAGAGAGAGAGAGCTTTGGATGCTGGCAACATCCAGATCTTTCGGAGAAGATGAAAGAGAGAAGTAGAGAGGTTTTCGAAATGTTTCCTTGCCGTACTTGCTTCTGACGCAATCAAGGTCGATTAGCGACGCTCTGATTGGCTGCTTGGATGTGTTTGCACGTCACTGCAAAGTAGCACCCGATTGGTCCGTTATAACCCCCTCCCCCCTTATCATGCTCCCCCCTACCTCCCACAACCCAAGCGCACGCGAACTTTTATCGTGTCATGATTCGGAAATGACTGACGTTTAGTTTCACTGATGTGTGCAAATGTACAAGCACTCCTTGAGAACAGCTGGATTATTGTTGTTGTTTGTTGTTTTCGTTGTTGTTCTCGCTAGTGGTTTTTTTGTTTCCTTGCACGGCCGCAACTTCCAGCATCCATCTTCCAGATCCTTGTTTTACCTTGGAAAGAATTCGACCTCTCCTGGTTACTAAGATGCTAAAGTTCTATCGGCGCGACTTCCCCCTCTCACTCTCGCTATCTGGGCTGGATCCATCCTTGAATCCGAGATTCTTTCACTGGCTTCGGACGCCTACAAGGTCACTCGATTCACGAGTGAGAAATGCTGGGATGATGAAGGGAAACCAGATTCGCCCGGGCCAATCACCGTCAAGACCGCCAACCCACCGCGGGCAACGAGCCAATCATCGATCTCAAGGGTACCCCACTTTCAGCCGGGAAGTGCGCTCCAATTGGCCCGCCTGCCGTGACGTCATCCAGGTGGCCCCAATAATCTCGCTGGGATTGGTAAGCCCCGGATGACGTCAACCGGGTGGCCCCAAAGTGGGAGTGGTGATTGGGTGACGGGCCCTCGTGACGTCAGAGTCTTCCGTGTGATGGAGATGGCAAGCGTGGGTATGTGGCAGTTGCAAGTTGAAAGTGGATCAGGCGGCAACCCAGACAAGTACGTCCTGAAGTGCTCTTGTGTATACCTGCCTGTCTGTCTGTCTGTTTGTCTCTCACAGGCAGCTACTAGCTGTACGGGGCTACTTGCGAGATATATTATTGCAAAGCTGATTATTGGTGCGCTTACGGGTGTTAAGCTTTTGTGCAATCAGGGATTTTCTTTGAAAATGCGCTTTTGGGAATCAAAGTTGAATTTAGTTTGATGCTGTGATTTCTTGGAATATTCTCTTCATACTTATTATATATATGATCTATGTACTGATGTGTGCTTATAGCAAGTTTCTTGGAATATGTATTACAATTATTTCTGAAAATTCATACTTATCGCGTTATGCTGGTTGTGGTTTATAAGATTCTGCACATTTTCACCTTAATTTCTAAGTATCCAGTTTTTGGAAAATCCTACTGTAATTATTTGAAAGACTTATGTAGATTCTATTTCTCTCTTTAAGTAAATTGTAGGAGAAGAAACAACCATAGTTCTTAATGCATTTTTTTTTTTTTTTTTCTCGTAAAAATAATTTTTTTTTTTTTTGTTTTCTCGTAAAAATAATTGGTTCCGTATTAATTTATAAACTGAATATTATGATCAGATTCAAAGTAGCTTGCAGTGGTTTGCTGTCATTCTACAGAAAAATTGAATGTCCACATATATGTGATAAAAGTAGATATTAATAATTTTCAATAATTCGTAAAGAGTAACAAACATGTCAAATGTTCAAGTTGTTGTACCCTAACCTTTGTTTTCTCAATTTATAAAATATTGAGTGCAAAAAGTTGGCTTATTCATTGAAAGGGGTTTTTGGTAACTGAGAAGAACCTTTACTGTTGTGACTGAAATACTATTATGATTGAAGTATTATATTTAACCAAAGTGGAATTTTCCAAGTTAGAAAACGTACGAAGAAGACTTTTTTTTTTTTTTTAAGTGAATAAATCAAGTTGTCTTTTTAAGTGATTAAATGAAGCAGACTTATCTTAAACAGCTGAATAACATATATTTCATTTCAATTAAATGAATGAATTAGATATTTCTGAAGTTAGTAAATCAAGTTGACTTTTCGTAAGTCATTGAATAAAGTAGGTTATTCTTAGGTCAGTGGATAAGGTAGACTGTTTTCTTAATCGAGAATAAAGTAGAATTTTAAGTGGTTGAAAGAAACTTGACTCTAGAGACTGTATTGACCGAAGTGCTCTTTTTTTTTTTTTAAGCTATAGGTGCAATGAAGTAACCTATATAAGTTGAAAAATTGGAGTTGTAAGTAGTTGACGGAATTTTATAAGTGACTTGGACCGATTCTGTGGGCTTGAATGAACTTTCTAAAAGTGACTGAAGTGAATTTTGTTTGGTGACTGGACTCGTTCTTGTAAGTTTTTATTTCACATTTACACTGGTCATAGATCCCATTATTTGAACTTCATTATAATTAGCAACGCATTTTCTCCCTCTCTCTCTCTCTCTCTCTCTCTCTCTCTCTCTCTCTCTCTCTCTCTCTCTCTCTCTCTCTCTTTCTTTATAAAGAATCGCCTCTCTATTTCCCTTTTCAAAGCAGGATCAATTTCGCCCTCTCCTTCCCAAAACGGATGAATCCCTCATAAGTACAAGGCAAACCATATTAATTTGACGTTTGTTACCCCTAATTGTATGTTAATGATAGATCATAATTAGAAAGCCCAGAGTCTACAATTATCGATTATAGGCTTCTCCATCTCTCATAACAGGAAACAAGGGAGAAGCCCAAGTAATTCTCATGTGTTTAGTTCGTAAACGAATTCAGTAAACACCAGCCCTACAAATCACTGATTATGCCTGTGGCAAGGTGATATCTTGTACTCTTTAATTCTGGTCTTATATTCATTATTTTCTCGTTTGACACATATATATATATATATATATATATATATATATATATATATATATATATATATATATATATATATATATATATAGAAGAAGTTCTTGTTCTCACTAAGGTAGGTTTTATCATTTTTATTTAATGCTAAAATTTCCCGTAATTGTGGTCGCCCTAATCTATAATGAAATTGTCACATATCTGTCTTTCCCATTGTCCTGTCGTATCTTCAAAGCGAAAGCTCTCTAGGAAAAGACAAATAATGCTTCTCTGCTGCTCCATTTCTTTAAGTTTTTTTTACTCACAACTGTTTCAGCAATTCATAGCAATCATCAGGGCAATTATACAGACTACAATACTTATATAATGGCAGTGAAAGTTTTAAGTGAAAAGTAAAAGTAGAATTAACTAAGCAATATGAATGGAGGCAAATCTAAGTAATCTTAGATTACTTACTCCAGTGAGTCAGTAATTCCCTCCTGTGGGAGTAAAACATGTACTTCGAGGACACTTGAATACCCAACACTGTCTACTGCAGTGAGATGCACTCTACTTCAGCTGCCCAAAGTTATCACATTGGTGAATGATTTCAGTATGTTTTTTTAAAGGTCATCTAAAGGAGATTTATTTTCCTCTTGCATCCGCAATATACTGAAGTATGGCGATTGCGATGGGCTTAAAGTTGCCTTCTCAAGATCTGCTGTGTGATGTAGCCAACATGGCTATGTTGAGGTGATTATACGTGCATCTCCGTAACATCTGGACTAGTAAACTATGCTGGTGTCAAACTCCTTGAGTGCCCTTGTTGGAGTGGTGAAGGCTTCGTGATAGACATTTATGGTTTTGCTGTTTTTCTGGTGTGTTGGGCCTTTGTAAGGAATCACTCCATTTTATATTCTATATCTTCTGGGACGTCACTAGTTTATACATTGTCTGCTTCTGTCTCACATATGCCAGTTATGCTCGGACAGCTTTCCAAGTGTACAGTTTTGGAATAGTCCCTCTTGATGTAGGCGTCAATGATGGACCTCTGATATAGGTCTGGATGCTCTCCTATTGTGGTAGGGCATCACCCAGCATTTTAAGATTTGGTGATGATTGGTGAGTTTGTTTTTCTCAGCAAGGGGCACTCACCTGTAAATATGAGAGCTCAATTAGGTTTTTTTTAAAGGCGTCAGCTATAGCGCCATCACAGAAGATTGTAGATTTTTTTAAATAGAGCTTGTGATAGCATTGAATTAATATTAGGGAAAAACTCTCTATCGCGAGAGTATATATTGTTCTAAAGGGTCCACAATAATACATGTTAAGAGTCCGAGTATAATTTTTAAGACTTTACGTAAAGCTTTCGAACCCGTCCCTGGGTTCATTTGGACTGAAGATGAACCCAGGGAAGGATTTAAAGCTTTTTGTAAAGTCTTAAAAATTATACACGGACTCTTAACACTTTGTATTATTTGTGGACCATTTAGAACAATTGAATTAACAGTTGAAACAGATTTCAGCAACGAATCGATAAATGGAGCTGGACAAGAGTATGGATGTTGAAACTATAAAATTAAAGTGGAGCAGTTGTATTTTTAGAAATGAACTGTGACAAAACAAAAGAAGGGAAGCTTGAGAAATAGGAAATATGAAGAGTTTGCTTAGGTGAAAGGGTGACTCAGAATGATAATGAAGAAAGAATAGACAATAAGTTAACAAAAGAGAGTGTATTATAATTCAGAAGTTGTACAAAGGGAAAAGCACAGAAGAAACTAGAGAGAGCTGGATTGATGGCATGGAAATAGGGCTTGCAAGGAAAAAAAGAAGTGAATGCTACGGGGAATGGAAGAACGTTCTACGCGCTGATGATTGATTTTTTTTATTTTTACATTAGCATGAAGATATTGATGTGGGCATTTTTTGCCCTCGGGTACATCCACGATTCTTCATTAAATTATGGTTGTGTAGGTGACGTCGTGCTGTGTGTACGTGTGTGTGTTTGTGCGTGTTTTTTTTTTTTTTTTTTTTTGGTACCTCTGGAGTGATTCCCAGTTAGGAGAAACTGCAATGTCGAGAAAAGATATATATATATATATATATATACATATATATATATATATATATATATATATATATATATACATATATATTATACATTATATATATATTATATATACTTAATATATATATATATAAAATATATATATTATATAATGTATATATATTATATATTATAATATATATATTATCTATATATATGAATATATATATTACACACATATATATACATATATTATATTATATATATATTTTACATTATATATTAGTATATTATTTTTTATTATATATTATATACTATATAATTATTATCTCCTTTTCTGGACATTGCAATTTCTCTCTCTCTCTCTCTCTCTCTCATCTCTCTCTTCTAGTAAGTATTATATTTGTATATATTATATATTATATATATGTATATATATATTATATTATATATATAATATACATACGTATATACATAATATAAATAATGACATCCAACTTTAAATATTATTTCAGTCAGTTCTCTCTCTCTCTCTCTCTCTCTCTCTCTCTCTCTCTCTCTCTCTCTCTCTCTCTCTCTCTCTCTCTCTCTCACTTTCTTAGTAAATAATTCGTACTTTATCTAGTATCACCCGTATCAGTTTTTCCAATGATTGTCTCTCACGACGATCATGTCTGAAGGCTTATTATCATCCATTATTAGTCTATTATTGATATGGTGTGAAAATAATTATTATCTGCGTGATATCCATCATTTTCCCGACCGACGTTCGTTCTTTATGATTATAATACTGATAATAATTTTTTTGTTTCATCATCCTCTGAGTGTGATAATAATAATCATTAGAAGTATCAATTTGCATTTATTAACATCGTTATTTCGCTTCAGGAATCAGTAATCAAAATTTCCCACCTTAATACTGACAGAGGATAATTGTTTGTGAAAGTTGCCAAATGTTGCATCATATTGACTTTGGTGTCTATAACATGGAGTCGAGGGCGGTGGATTCGTGTGTTACACCATCGAATCTAAAGCCTAAGAGAGAGAGAGAGAGAGAGAGAGAGAGAGAGAGAGAGAGAGAGAGAGAGAGATAACCCGCCTGTCTACCTGCTTTCTTGCTTGCATTAGCAACACTTATACCTTTTTTGTATGTAGGTCAAGTGGTGACCATTTTTGTACTGTTGAGATATTATGTACAAACACACACACACACACACACACACACACACACTCATATATATATATGTGTGTGTGTGTGTGTGTGTATGTGTGTATATATATAGTATATATTTATTTATATCCCTAAGTATGGATGTATGTAAGTATATATATATATGTGTGTGTGTGTGTATACATATGTATATATTATATATTTATATACAGAGAGAGAGAGAGAGAGAGAGAGAGAGAGAGAGAGAGAGAGAGAGAGAGCCCTATATATGTGTGTGTGTGTGTATTAATAACAGATTCATGCTTGGCTTTTGAACGAAGAAATTGATTTTTTGTACAAATTTTTTTATTATGTTTAATTTTTACTTTATCAGTTTTTCAGTTCGTTTCATAAGAGAACTTCACGAAAAGATAATAGAAGAGCGCAAGATAAAATGAGGGATTTCTAAGAGAAGAAAAAAAAAGTGAGACCAAGAGGAGAAAGGCTAAAGAAAATCTAGTAAATAAGTGTTAAGTGAGTTGGACCAATTTGCTTGATAATTTGGCGTCATTTCATTCGACAAAGTGTTCCGAGATTTTCTAGGAAAAAAAAATAACTTGATGATGGAATCTTTTAGCGTTTCTAAAGTGAATTTATTCTTATTAAAAAGTTCAAAAGTTGACATTGTAATACATTACGAAATTCGTCTTTGAGAATAACAAAGGAGATACTTAGCCAGTGTATGTGTTTTTGCACTTATCAGTTTGAGAAGCTAAGTTATTATTATTAGTGTGTGTGTGTGTGTGTGTTGATGTGGGTGTGTACACTTTACCAGTTTACTTACATATAAAGAATAACCAGCACATGTGTGCACATATGCTTTATCTCTAATATGTGTAATAAAGCCTGTGTATGCATATATACACGTTTGATGCATATACGCTTTATTAGCAGTATGTGAAATAAACCTTGGGTTTGTGTAATTATGCGCTTGATCGATAACATGTGTTGCCAGGCCGCTGGATACATATATACACATGTCACCATCGTATGCCGTTGAGCCAATGTATTTCTACATGTGCGGGTGTGTGTGTAAGTGTGTTTGTAACAGAATCAAAATGTAAAATAGACATAAAAAGAGGATAAGATGATGGAACACTAATTACAAGAGAAGTAGCAGAAAGTGGGTTACTATTTTCGGTTTTTATGAGTGAGAAAAAGCTACAAAATGAACCATTCTCTTAAAGGAATACAAGCAAGAGCCACACAGTTAATTCCATCCATCAGGCAAATAGGTTACCGAAGACGACTAGAAACCCTGAGCATGTATGGCTTAGAAACTCGACGATTGCGAGGACAGCTAATAGAAACATTTAAAATACAGAAAGGCATAACAAAAGTAGGCAGTAACATATTTACATTAAACGAAAACCCGACAAGACATAATGGATGGAAAATAGAGCTGAAGAGATACAACACATCCCATAGTGGGAACTTCTTTACATACAAGATATGTGACACGTGGAATAAACTGCCAGAAGAAGTTGTAAACAGCAACAGTGTGGAAGAGTTTAAAAGAAAGCTCGACAAAATCATTAGGACTGTGAATGAACTGTAAAACCTGCTCCTAGAGATCCTCGGATGGACTAACAAGTCTTTGAAACATCCTAATACTTGTAACTACTTGCACTCTCTCTCTCTTCTCTAAAAACAATGGAAACCTCTCTCTCTCTCTCTCTCTCTCTCTCTCTCTCTCTCTCTCTCTCTCTCTCTCTTCTCTAAAAACAATGGTAACCTCTCTCTCTCTCTCTCTCTCGGGCGGCAATTGGTTCGAGGAATCTATTTCCACTTCGATCTTTTGCGCTTAATATCCTGTCTTCCAGGGCTTCCTTTTTGTGGGCATATTAGATTTTCTTTTTATACTGACGTCGTCGTCGGAGGTGCCGAGTCCTTTCATGTTTTTTCCGAGATCTATTTTGACATTTGGTTTTTGTGTGTGTGGTTCTTATGCTGTGCTGCTAGCACTGATAGTATATATATATATATATATAGATATATATATATATATATATATATATATATATATCTCAATAATAAATTCGTCTTTTGTGGGATCGAACTATATTTTATATATATATATATATATATATATATATATATATATATATATATATATATACATATATTATATATATATTGTAGTAGATTCAATATATATATATATATATATATACATACATATATATATCTTCTTGAATTCTTCGCTCTTTTTTGGATACGCTTCTCACTCAATACAAAGCCTCAAGATCCAAGTTCAAAGATATTTGAAGAAGAAATTGTGACGTCCGGTCCTGGGAAACGAACCCAGGTCCAATAACCACAAAGAGGACAGTCGGCAATATGACCTCTTTGTGATTATTGGACCTGGGCTCGTTTCCCAAGACCGAACGTTCACAATTTCTTCTTCAAATTTCTTTGAACTTGGATCTTCAGGCTGTGTAGTGATTGAGAAGCGTATCCAAAAAAGAGCGAAGAATTCAAGAAGTTGAGATGGCTATATGTATATATATATATATACTAGATATATATATATATATATATATATATATATATATACGTATATATATAGATATATATATATATATATATATACTATATATATATATATATATATATAATATATACATACATATATATACATACATATACATAACATACATATACATACATATATATATATATATATATATATATAATATAGATATATATATATATATATATATATATATATATAAGGCTCTCGTCACTGCAGTCCTGAGTTCTCGTCTTCCATGGTTCGATCCCACAAGCGACGAATTTATTATCAATTTAAAAAAATTGACTTGAAATTCAAGCGTCCAATAAAAATATGAGATCAATTATAGAAATCAAATACGTAAATTTAACATATTAATAAAACAATAGAAAAATTTAATATATATATAATATATATATATATATACACATACATATATACAATGTAGCACGAAGGAACACGTGCTTTGGGAATATCACCAAATCCACTTAAGAAGGTTGAGTGAAAACCGGGATTTTGAATAAGCACTTTAGTAGTCTATTCTACATTTTCAAGAATAAACTACGAAAGTACTTGTTAAAAGTCCCGGTTACACACACGCACACAACACACACACACATATATATATATATAATATTATAGATAGATATAGAAATTAGATATTATATATCATTAATATACAATATACCTATTAACATATCTACTATTACCTAGGATTATATATTAACTACCGCGTCTTCGTCTTAAATGTAAGAAAAATAAATCTATAAAGTAATATACTCGAAATTTATAAAAATTTATTTCCCCCTCTTATTCATTTCGCAGTACTGATACTATATACATAACTACTCTCTTCGTCTTAAATTTAAGAAAAATAAATCTATAGAGTATTATACTCGAAATTTATTTTAAAAAATCATAAAAATGTATTTTCCCCTTTTACTCATTACGTAGTACTGACTTGATCTTTATTTGACCTTTACGCACATGGTAATTAAGAGTATTTCCACACATCTTGTATATTGGGTTCTTTATTGTATTATATTATCTTTATATGTAATTAAGGTTAAAAGAGAAATTAAAACAAGAAATATACAATAGAGGTGTTGGCAGCGAAAGTTGAAAAATGTATACCGCAGACAGATCATTATTGTTCCTCTTCGGAACACAATAATTTATTTATCAACTAAACATGTTAAGCGCAAATGACCAGTGGTTGCAAATTCCCCAGCAAGTATTTATCGTTTGTCCAGCAGTTGTAAACTTACAAGGGTGGTAATATTTAATTCTCTCTCTCTCTCTCTCTCTCTCTCTCTCTCTCTCTCTCTCTCTCTCTCTCTCTCTCTCTCTTTTGAAAAGTCCCCAGCCATATTTAACGTTTGTCCAGCAGTTGTAAACTTTTAAGGGAGGTACTATTTAATCTCTCTCTCTCTCTCTCTCTCTCTCTCTCTCTCTCTCTCTCGGCATCTCTCTCTCTCTCTCTCTCTCTCTCCTCTCTCAATGACGGGAAAGAGGAAAAAAATAGACAAGAAAGACAAATCTGCAACCTTTTGAAAAGAGGGAATTGCAGATTTGGAGAAAGATGTTACTGACATAAACATCCTAAGCTATGTCAGAAAAACTATGAAATATATGGTAATGTGCATACTTAGATGGATATGGGGTATGATTGCAGAGATCTGCATCCAAAATATGTAAAAACCTAAAAGAAGAAAAGGATGTAAGTTCGCACAAAAAATGCAAATATATGCACCCTGTAGCCCTTGAATCATAATCAAATAATAACCCAACCAAGTAATAAAATCCAAAATAAGAAAGAAACAAATAAAGAGAGAAATCAAGAATATCAGGTAAAAGAGAAAAGCAAACCACCAATGAGATATGCAGAGGTGTCAGCAAAAAATTTCAAAGCATCAGCTCCGAAATTCTACTCAAGAGATAATAACTGTATTTATTATGCAAGAGGATATTTGCAGAAACGGAGAAAATTGCAGATTCAGACACAAAATGAATAATTATGATGAAGGAAGATCAAATATTATGGAAAGTTGGATTTTTTTAATGTCAGAATTTCTGGAAATGAAAAAAAGAACAACATACCAGAACAGGAAAGAGACATGGGAAAATCCTTATTACTACCAGTATTAAATGAAGGAGAAAACACGCAAACCATCATAGTGATGAATGCGCAGGGTTTATTGCCACGATTCAACTCAAAAAGAAAAATAGAGTACTTAGAAGACTAACCAAATGAAAAGAAAATAGATATAATGAATATAAGTGAAACCTGGTATTCCCAAGAGACTGGGTAATGATGATCAAATAAAAGGGTTCCAAACTTATAGATCAGATAGAAAAAATAGGAATCAAGGGGGAACCGCAATATATGGGAAAGAAAAAAAACAAAAAAAAGGAAAATATATGAGAAATATAGTAACTCAGAATGTGAACTAATAGCGGTAGAATTTGAATCTGAAAAATTGATGAACATAGTAATATATAGACCTCCTAATACTAAAGAGTTTGACTTAATAATTGAAAAATTGGATGATATATGTAGAAATCACAAGGACTGGACTATTCTCCTATCTGGTGACTTCAACTTTCCTTTCGTAGAATGGAAAGAACGAATAGGAGATTGTGGTTGTACTTATACATATAAAAAGAGAGAATAGTAGTGCAGAAGATAAGAGGCAATTTGAAAAGCTATTAGATATGCTACTAGAATACAACATTCAACAAATAAATCACCTGCCAACAAGAAAGGAAATACTTTAGACCTAGTATTTGTGAACGAGATGAATTATGTTAAAGAAATAATAGTTTATAATGCGAATATTTCAGACCATAATGTCATAGAATTAACAGTTCATTCCAAAGCAAGTGAAAATATGAGATAAGCAAGAAATGAAAAAGTGGGAAGGATATGAAAATACAACTTCGACAGTAAAAATATAAATGGTCAGAAATTAATGAAGAATTAAACAAAGATTGGGATAACATTTTCGTAAGTGATGACATAAGGGTAAATACGGAGATATTATATAAAATTATTGGAGAAAATAGTGGAAAAATATATACCGAAGAAGAAAAGTAAACATCATTCATGCATACCAAGAGACAGAAGGATCTTGTTCCAGAAAATCAGAAAGTGGAAAAAAGGTCTTGCAAAAGAAAAAAATGCATGGAAAGTTATAGAACTAAAAAGTAAGATAGAAAATGCAGAACAAAAGATTATACAATCAAAAGAAAATGAAAAACGGGACTTGGAAGAAAAAAAAAAAAAAACCCTATTAAATATCAAGCAAAACCCCAAGCTATTATACTCATATGCGAAGAAGATGAATAAAAGAAAGAATAGAAATAGGCCCTCTGAGAATTGAAGGGAGATTAACGAATGAAAAAAAGGAAATTTGCCAACATACTGGCAGAACGATATAAGAGAGAATTCACCCCTAGAATAGATAATGAAGTAATGATAGAGAAGTAAGGGATGAAATAGTGAATATTTAGCTGACATAGATATTAATGAAGCTGATATTGTTGCAGGCTATTATGAAATTAAAAATGGAGCTGCTGCAGGGCCTGATGGAATTCCTGCTATTTTGTTAAAGAAAGTAGTTCATTCTATCGCAAAGCCACTTGCAATATTATTAAGACAAAGTGTAGATACAGGCAAGATTATGATGAGCACAAATTAGCATATATTACCCCTACTTTCAAAGTGGATCAAGACTAGAGGCAAGTAATTATAGGGCCTGTGAGTCTAACATCACATATTATGAAAGTGTATGCAAAGGGTATAATGAAGAAAAATATTATGAAAACATTTAATAAAAATAATTTGTTTAATAAAGGTACAACATGGTTTCGTACCCCCCGGAAAAGTACACAAACCCAACTGTTAGTCCACCGTGAGAACATATTCAAAAATATGAAAAGCGGAAATGAAACAGATGTGGTTTATTTAGACTTTGCAAAAGCTTTTGATAAAGTAGACCATAATATATTAGCGAAGAAAATTAGAAAACACAATATCGTGGATAAAGTAGGAAGATGGTTAAAAGAATTTTTACACAACAGAAAACAGATAGTTATTGCAAACGACGAGAAATCGGATGAAGTCAAGGTAATATCCGGTGTGCCGCAAGGTACGGTGTTAGCTGCAATACTGTTTGTTATTATGATTTGAAGACATGACCATAATGTGAAGGATTCGGTATGGAGTAGATTTCGCAGATGACACAAGAATAAGTGAAGAAATTACTTTGTGATGAAGATAGGAACGCTTCTACAAAGAGACCTTAACAAAGTATATGATTGGGCAGAGGTAAATAGGATGGTATTTAACTCTGATAAATTTGAATCAATAAATTATGGAGACAGAGAAAGAAAGCTATATGCATATAAGGACCTAATAATGAGACCATCACAAATAAGGAAGCAGTTAAAGACCTTGGTGTGAGGATGAATAGGAACATGTTATGCAATGATCAAATAGCAACTCTGTTGGCAAAATGTAAAGCAAAAATGGGAATGTTGTTACGGCACTTCAAAACAAGAAAAAGCTGAACACATGATTATGCTTTATAAAACATATGTTCGTAGTCCACTTGAATATTGCAATATGATATGGTACCCACACTATCAAAAGGATATTTGCACAAATAGAGAGTGTACAAAGGTCCTTTACAGCTAGAATAGAAGAAGTTAAGGACCTAGACTACTGGGAAAGGGAAAAACTACAATTCTTAAAATTATATAGTCCTAGAAATGAGAAAGAGAACGCTACATGATAATTCAGGCATGGAAACAGATAGAAGGAATAGCAGAAAATATCATGGAACTAAAAATATCAGAAAGAGCAAGCAGAGGTAGAATTAATAGTGCCCAAAAACTATAACAGGAAAAATAAAAATAAGGAAAGCACACAGGACATTAATCCACTAACGCACCACAATCGATAATGCAGCGTCTATTCAATGCGTTGCCCCAGCTCATCTGAGGAATATATCAGGAGTGAGCGTAGATGTGTTTAAGAATAAGCTCGACCAAACAAATCTAAACTTGCATCCCTAGAACCCATCCAAGATTGGAAAGATGCAACCAAATATACCGGAAGATGTACTAGCAACTCTCTGGTAGACATTAGAGTGCCTCACACTGAGGGACTGGGGGGGCAAACCCGAACAAGATGTAAGGTCTGTAAGGTCTGTAAGGACGTAGCCTGTGTAACAACCCTGTACTGATAATAAGCTATGTAAAGTCATACGTAATTATGACAGTCAGTGGAACGCCCCAACATTAAAGATTCGTACATTTTCGCCGTTTTCCGGTTGCTTACGAAAGCTGACGTTCTTGAATCATTTGGAAATTTTGCTTTCACTTTTAACCAACTGAAGAATTAAAATGGGTTTGGCTTGAGTGCAGAAGGAAAAGCAAGTAAGATGTCATTTCTATGGAGATTTCCGAGTCTTCACGAAGATTAATTGTACTGAAGTTAATGATACGATGGTGTAGATGATGTTCTGCATAACGATTGGCTCATTATCTTCGGAATGTTCTCGTCTTTTTAGCTTCAGTTACTCTTAGTTTTGGTTACTGTACTATGCCCCTTTTTATAGTTTTCTGAAAAGGAAACTATTGTGCCGGTTTTGTGTGTCCGTCCGCACTTTTTTCTGTCCGCCCTCAGACCTTAAAAACTACTGAGGCTAGAGAGCTGCAAATTGATATGTTGATCATCCACCCTCCAGTCATCAAACATACCAAATTGCAACCCTCTAGCCTCATTAGTTATTTTTATTCTATATATGGTTAAATTTAGCCATAATCGTGCGTCTGGCAACGATATCGGCCAGGTCACCACCGAAAGAGATATAATTTCTGTGGCCTTGATTATACGATGTACAGAAAACTCGAAGAAACTTTGGAGCATTTTTGTACTTTAATTTTTTTCTAAGCTTCGTTTTGTTTCGTATGTTGTTTTCATCCCAACATTTTCAGTTTCAAGGATTTCATTCTCAGTTTTAAACATTTCCTCCGCTTTTGTATCAAGGAAAGCACCAGACCATAATATATTCAGTATCATTATTCATGGCGTTATTACGCTACGATATTTTGATATAATCGGACCAATATATCTGTCAGGCAGAAACCAAAGATACAACACTGTTGAAAACGATCCTGTAGCCCATTTACCGAGTTTAATCGCATATTCAAATGAGATCCGATACGACGTCCCGAAAATGCATTTGTTTAAGACTGATCGCATTTATCTTGATGGAGAATGAGATAAATGGGGTCTTAGATTGCCCGGGGAAGATGCTGGAATGAAAAATGACGGGTTTGTTTGTTCAGCATGTTAACGGAATGAACTGGATTTGCATCTTCAGCGAAGGTTTTCGATTATTAGAGAATAATAGGAGCTGGATATGTTTGAATGGCAGTACGTAAAGCTTTTAGTAACCACAGATTAGCTGGATGCTGGTTTGTATTATTATTATTATTATTATTATTATTATTATTATTATTATTATTATTATTATTATTATTATTATTATTATTATTATTATTATAAGTTCTAATCAGAAAAAGTTGCTCTCTCTCTCTCTCTCTCTCTCTCTCTCTCTCTCTCTCTCTCAGTCTGTTTCCCAGGCGAGAAAAGATTACTGACACATGATCACTCCATTTGATAACAGTGGTTGAAAAAATATTGCAGTTAATCATTGTAGACGAATTTGGGCGGCATTAATTTTCTAAGTTATCCCGCATTTTTCTATTTTTCTTTATTGCAGAGTATGTGACTCTCTCTCTCTCTCTCTCTCTCTCTCTCTCTCTCTCTCTCTCTCTCTCTCTCTCTATGACAACATGAGGGAAATTGCTTTCAATTGAACGAACAAAAAGTCGAAAAACGAGAGAGGTCATTGATGCTGTTTTTGTTTCGGGAACACTCCCTGCCCTTTCTCTCCCCCCTATAGGCTTAGGTGAGAGGTCACCTACTTCTTCCTAAGAGGTAACGAGGGCCAAGTAATAAGCTGGGTCAAATGAGGCGTGTTCGATAGGCGTGTGTGTTTGTGTGCTCTAGTGAAAGGTAGTTGCAAGAGACAGCTGTAGAAAAGGTGTCATTTAATTTGTTGAGGAAATTTAAATCCTACGCATTCATGTTCAGAAGTTTCTGATTTATATGACACAGAGAGAGAGAGAGAGAGAGAGAGAGAGAGAGAGAGAGAGAGAGAGAGAGAGAGAGAGAGAGAGAGAGACAAAATCAAATCAAATAAAAAACTTTATTTCCATTTTGCAATGGTTATTCTATATGTCATAGCTAAAAATATATATGATGATGAAGGGGGATTTGACGTTTTAAGATAATAAATATCGCTAGACTAGCAAAACCTTATTGCCGGCAACATTTGAGTTATACTAAATTCGTCCTAAATTTCTTATATGCTGGTGTTGTTACAAGTGAAAAGCATGATTAAATAGAAAAAAAAAAATTTTTCAACATACAATAATGAGTACAAAATGGTTCAATTACTGACAAACTGTGACCTCTTAGAACTTAAAACCTTAAAATCTTTAGAATTTAAAATCTTCAGAACTTAAAATCTAAAAAAAAAAAACTGAATACGTAGGTATTGCCTTTACAAAGTAATAAGTTAATGAAACCCATAACTGGGTAAACACACATCCACTACATTGGGTGATCTGAGTATGAAAACGAGAGGAGAGAGAGAGAGAGAGAGAGAGAGAGAGATCAGGGACAAAAACTAGATAATTCAAACCGCTTTTGAAATATAGGTTAGCGGTTTGGACACTCACCTCGCTACCAAGAGAACCCCGCTTATAGACATTTTTCATAGCCTTTGTTGACCCGAGCGATAATTTATGTACTTGGCAGTTAGTCAGTTGAATAAGGTCGCAACCTGGAAAGAGAAGAGCGTAGGGCTAGCAAGCTGGAGACCCGAAATCGATCCCACGGAGGCGTGAGAGATTAAAGAGAGAAGGTCTAGAATTCAATGCTCAAATTTGATCTCTGTCGCGGATTATGTGTAAGTGGTAAGTCAACTGTGGTGGGATGTAGTTATAGTATGGTCAATGGTTGGAAAACTCATTATTATAGACCTGTTAAGGTTAGGAGGCCTTGCAGCCGCATTCTGTAAAGGAAAGAAGTGAATGGTTATTTATATAGATATATATATGTGTGTGTATGTATTCATATGTATATACACATATTCATACATTATACGCACACTCATACATACATGCATACAAACATAAGCACACATTATATATATACGTATAAAATATGTATGTATATATATATAATGTATATATATATAATATATATATATATATATATATATAATGTATTCTTATGTATGTATGTACATATGTATGTGTGCGTGTGTATTGACAGGCCGCCCATCTCGTTAATGCATTGCAGACTGTTGAACGGAAAGAAGGGCCATATGCACGCTCGCAAAAAAAAACAAAAAGCAGAAGACTTAAAGGATTCTGCGTTAATCCCCAGTAATGTATAGTCGGCTAAGCCGACACTAATTGACCTCGTGGTAACAGGTTTTTCATTGAGCGCCATTGTTTATTCCAGTTATAATTGAGACCTTTCTCTCTCTCTCTCTCTCTCTCTCTCTCTCTCTCTCTCTCTCTCTCTCTCTTACAGTTAATATTCAATACCGTCATATTTACCGCATGGGAAAGAAAATACGTTGTTTCAATTTTTTTTTTTTTTTTTTTTTTTTGCATCGGTTAATTAGTGTCTCATAAATGTAGGCGTTTTTAAGCCAAAACGCATTGTTTGTTTATTTTTGTAAGTGTTAGGAAGGTCGTCGTACGCTTATAGCACAGAGAAATACACAGAAGAAATAACCTTGTTGTTCAATGTGAATTATTGTTTATCTGGTTTTCTATTTCTATTCGTTTTTATTCATCTCCTATTTTTTTTCTTCTCGTCGCGTGGCTCCCATGCAGACGGAAGGAAAGCGTCTCTCTCCTTTTGTCTTTTCATTGTTACTTTTTTTTTTTTATCGAGAAGATTCAAGACCTTGTTTTTTTTAAACTGACCTTATGATATCCGATACAGGATCGTAGGTTAAGGATCTTTTTCCTTTGTATTCTCTTCACCTGCTTCTCCTTACACGCAAACATACGTTCATGCATACTTCCGCAATACGATTCAAACACGCGCGCACAATCACATACATACTACATACATACATACATAACATACATACATACATACATACAGGACATACATATATATATATATATATATATATATCTATATCTATATATATATATATCTATATATCTATATATATATAGTATATATATATATATAGATATATAGATATGATATATATATTATATATATATATATATATATATAGATATATAGATATATATATATATATATATATATATATATATATATATATATATATATATATATATATATATATATATATATATATACATATATATATATATAATATATACATATATGTATAAGATACATATACGTAAAATATTTATTCATTTATATATATATATATATATATATATATATATATTATATATATATATATATATATTCATATGTGATATAGTGCGTGTACGTGTGTATTAGTAGTTTTTCTACATGCATTTATAACAAGGATGTATGCATACATGTCTGTGTGTTTTAGTACGGTAATCGACACGCCGTCATATCTTCCGCACACGCTGAGCTTAATCATAAAATCCTTTCGTAGAAAAGTGAGGTCATGACCCTTGAGGGTCTTTTGATGGGGATGATATGAGCATTTGGGAAAGGGTCTTTATGAACTCAGGATTTTATTCATACAGCTACCAATTCTTTAGTGCATTCGTTTCTATGGATATTTTATTCGTATGTGTACTAGATGCATATTTTTTTTTTCTTCTAAATCGCTGGTATGTTTCTTTTGAATAATCGTGTAACCTTTGATGCTCATAGATGAAGTTGAAGCGTGTGTATTATCATGCATTTTTTTTTATTAATATACGTTTTTCGGGAATGTGTGTTATTTAGCAAGATTGTTTATGCGAACAGACGATATGTATGTATATTTTAACATATATACTACATACATACATAATTTGTAACGTACCGTGCAACGTACCGTGATGTAAAGAAATTATTTGAATATACCAATACTGTTTAGTGTATGACGACGACAATAAGCGCAATTATTTATACTAAAATACACAGATGTAATCGAAATCTCACCATCATCTCAAGTAATTCTTTAGAAAAATTAAAAATAAAAAAAAAAAAAACCTGCTCACTGAATGCCATCGCGTGTCCTACTTGCAAGTGTGTTCAGAGAGAGATTAGATCTCTCAAGTAAGTATCTATTATGTGTTTAAACCCCCCTCCCCCTCCCCCTCCCCCTCCCCCTCCCCCTCCCCCTCCCCCCTCTATCAATGTTAGCACTTAGAGTGACGGTTTGATATGTACCTCTGTTTGTGCCTCGTGACTTTCATTCCTGCTGATTTGACCCTATTTTAACCCTACGACCTTTTGACCCTGACGAAAGAAATGTGTTTTATTGGGATTGAGGGAGCTATCATTTCGTCTGGTGGAAATGTATTATTATTATTATTATTATTATTATTATTATTATTATTATTATTATTCTGTCGGTAATTATGGTTCTGCTGCGCGAATTGCCTTTATATTGTGCTTTTTCAATTCTTCTTCTTCTTCTTCTTCTTCTTCTTCTTCTTCTTCTTCTTCTTATTATTATTATTATTATTATTTTATTATTATTATTATTATTATTATTATTATTATGTCGATAAGTATCGTTGTGCTGTGCGAACTGATTTTAAATTGTTTTTTTTAATTGTTCTTATATTTTGCCTTTCTTGCACACCAGTATTGATCAATAATATGAATTACCTTCGTGTTATTATTATTATTATTATTATTATTAGTAGTAGTAGTAGTAGTAGTAGTAGTAGTAGTAGTAGTAGTATGTACCGTAACGTATGAAGGTAAAGATGAAATTAAGTTATTGTAAAATTAACTATTACGGAATACGGTTACGGACAAGTAAACAGGATATAATAAGCAAGAAATTTCGGCCATTATTGAAGACCGCTGAAAGAAGGGTAGCAATCCTCTGTCACTGAACTTCTCGATCTGAAGCTTAAATTTATAGATTGAAATATTTGCAATCGGCAGTTTATAGTTCTTTATGCTAAGGGGTATTTTCAAATGCTTGCATTGTTTTTTTTTTTTTTTTTTTTTTTTTTTTTTTTTTTTTTTTTTTTTTTTTTTTTTTTTTTTTTTTTTTTTTTTTTTTTTTTTTTTTTTTTTTTTTTTTGTGTTCTTTTGAGCTCTGGGCTTATTTATATGTAAAGTTGCCATTTATCTCCATATTTTTTCGACGTGTCCTGATTCTCTCTCTCTCTCTCTCTCTCTCTCTCTCTCTCTCTCTCTCTCTCTCTCTCTCTCATAAACTACTACCAGAGGTTGTAAACAGCAACAGTGTGGAACAGTTTAAAAGAAAGCTAGACAAAATCATTAGAACACTTTGGATGAACAGTAAAAACCTGCTCCTAGAGATAAGTGAGCGCACGATGTCTCCTCGGATGGCTTAACAAGTCTTTGAGACATTCTAATCCTTGTAACCTCTCTCTCTCTCTCTCTCTCTCTCTCTCTCTCTCTCTCTCTCTCTCTCTCTCTCTCTCAAGCAACCAGGGTTTTCAGACATTTTATATGAAGGGACCAATTAAATGTAAAATATTTCAAGACCTTTATAGAGTCGTGACTGGGTGCAGTCGCTGGTTGCACCATAAACTCGTGTGTGCGTGTACATATATGGGTTTTTGCTCATATAGCTTGCATATGCAGGTATGCAGGCGAGATCGTATTTCGATCTTCCTGTATCCAGACTGAGTCTCTCTCTCTCTCTCTCTCTCTCTCTCTCTCTCTCTCTCTCTCTCCAGTTTCCCTGCATAAATTACTATGTATATCATATACTGCATTAAAAAATATCAGATATCAAGAATATCGACATTATCAAAATTAACTCTCTCTCTCTCTCTCTCTCTCTCTCTCTCTCTCTCTCTCTCTCTCTCTCTCTCTCTCTCTGGGTTACTATATATATATCATATGCTACATAAAAAGATATCAGATATCAAATTATCCTTATTAGCAAAATTAATATTATATAAAAATATATATATATATAATATATATATATATAATATGTATGCATGTATGTGTATGTATATATAGTCTTGCTCTCCCTCCTCAGATATCCACACTATCACCAAATTACCCCTCTCAATCTCTCATCACTTCTCTCTCTCTCAAATTCATCTCTCTCTCTCTCTCTCTCTCTCTCCTCCGGGTTTACTATATATATCATATGCTACATAAAAAGATATCAGCATATCAAGATTATCCTTATTAGCAAAATTAATATATATATTATTATATATAATATATATATATATATATATATATAGTATGCATGTATTTGTATGTATATATAGTCTCTTGCTCTCCTCTCAAGATATCCACATCTATCACAAATTACCCTCTCTCTCTCTTCATCTTCTCTCCCCCCTCTCTCTCCGCTCTCTCTCTCTCGGCATCCGGCTCTCACTCTCTCTCTCTCCTTCTCCTCCTCTCTCTCTCTCTCTCTCTCTCCGGGTTACTATATATATATCCCCATATGCTACATAAAAAAAGATATCAGATATCAAAGATTATCCCTTATTAGCAAAATTAATATATATATATATATATAATATATATATATAATATATATATATATGCATATTGTTATGTATATTGTCTCTTGCTCTCCTCTCAAGATATCCACATCTATCACAAATTACCCCCCTCTTCTCTCTCTCCTCTCCTTTCTCTCATCTCCTCTCTCTCTCACTAGGTCTCTCTCTCTCTCTCTCTCTCTGCATCTCGTCCCTCTCTCTCTCTCTCTCTCTCTCTCTCCGGGTTTACATATATATCATATTGCAAAAAATATAAAAAGATATCAGATCCAGATATTCTTATTAGCAAAATTAATATATATATATAATATATATATATTTATATATATATATATATATATATATATATATAATATATCATGTATGTATGTATATATCGTCTCTTGCCTTCTCCCTCTCAAGATATCACATCTATCACAAATACCCTTCCTCTCCTCCTCTCTCTCTCCCCTCTCTCTCTCATTCCTCCTCTCCTCTTCTCTCTCTCTCTCTCTCTCGGACCTCTTCTCGCTCTCCTCTCTCTCCTCTCCTCTTCTTCTCTCTCTCTCTCTCTCTCTCTCTCTCCCGGGTTTACTATATATATATCATATGCTACATAAAAGATATCAGCTATCAAGATTATCCTTATTAGCAAATTAATATATATATGATATATATATATATATATATATAGTAATATGTAGCATGTATGTGTATGTATATATAGTCCCCCTCTTGCTCTCCTCTCAAGATATCCACATCTATCACAAATTACCCTCTCTCTCTCTCTCTACATCATCTCTCTCTCTCTCTCTCTCTCACTCTCTCTTTCTCTCTCCTCTCTCTCTCTCTATCTCTCTCCTCTTCTTCTCTCTCTCTCGCTTCCTCCTTACTATATATAAGATCGATTTGCCCCCTTTTACATAAAAATATCAGATTGCAAGATAATCCTTATTAGCAAAATTAATATATATATATATAATATTATATATAATATATTATTATATATTATATAGATATATGCATGTATGTGTATGTATATATAGTTCCTCTTGCTCTCCTCTCAAGATATCCACAATCTATCACAAATTACCCTCTCTGCTCTCTCTCTCTCTATCTCTCTCCTTCTTCCTCTCTCTCCGCTCTCTCGTCGTCTCTCCATCTCTCTCCTCCTTCTCTCTCTCTCTCCTCTCTCTCTCTCCACCTATTGAAGGTTATACCTTGAATGATGGAAATGTCAACAATGCTAGGCACCATTGTTAAGTAATAATGGAACCTATGATAATGAGTTGACCTTAGTAGATGCTCGGCGACCTTTGACCTCCGCCGTAATCACCTTCTATTCAGATGAGGCTAATTGGGTGTGAATTGGCAAGTGTTTGAGTTTGGTTTACGGAGTTTTCCTTTTCTGATTATTCAGTCATTATGGGTTCCCTGTGTCTTGGGTATTGATATTGGTGTTTTCTCTCCCTTTGTGAACTATGGTATTCACGTGATGTGTGTGTATGTATATATATACATATATATGTGTGTGCTTATATATATATATATATATATATATATATATATATATATAAATTTAGATATGCGTGCATGTAAGTTTACACACACACACACACACACACACACATATATATATATATATATATATATATATATATATATATATATTATACATACATACCTACTTACGTAAATAAACTGCGTGTGTGTGTGTGTGTGTGTGTGATTTTGCACGAGTATGTAAAGACACATAGTAACATGGCCATAGTAGATAAACCACTCCACGGCTACCCGATAAATCATGACAAAATCAATAAACCGACAAGGTAAAGGTTAGGCAGAAAAGTTACTGGACAGTAAAGAGGGTCGATAAAAGGTTGATAGAGTAGATGGCAGTAGAGGGCAAACTGATCGCTAGGTCTTGTAAAGACGAGGCGAATAGATGAATAGACGAAGGGGAAAAATAACCATCCCTAAATTGCTACCTGTCGAGCGAAAAGAAGACCCGTAATTATACGGGTTTTAAATTATCCATTGGAACCTGGCTATTCTGTGCAGTGCTTTACTTTTTTCCATGGTACGATCTCGGTATGCCTCTATAAAATCCGGGTTTGATAGGCACATTTTTCTCATTGCCTCGGTTACTTGTCGATTGCTCTCTCTCTCTCTCTCTCTCTCTCTCTCTCTCTCTCTCTCTCTCTCTCTCTTACGGTCTCGGTAAACTGCTATAAAACCCAGATTTGAGAGTCACATCTTTATCATTACAACGGTCGATGCTAAAGACTCTCTCTCTCTCTCTCTCTCTCTCTCTCTCTCTCTCTCTCTCTCTCCTACATGCCGTTAATTGGCTCCTGTTTCGTGTAACCTTAAGCAATGCAGTTCCTACCATAATCTTCTGTGTGCATAATCATTATATTTTTTAATAGTTTTTCTCATCGTTATCATGCTCGGTTCAATATTATTCTCTCTCTCTCTCTCTCTCCTCTCTCTCTCTCTCTCTCTCTCTCTCTCTCTCTCTGTAAATTGTTTGTAAATCCAGGTTGATGTTACTATCAGTTAAAATTACTATTTATATTTTGTATTTAATTTGGCCATGAAAAATTATGTAAAACAAAATAAGTAATTTACACTTATAAAATCCCTCAAATATAAGAGAAATTGTTAGCACGATTTACATGACAATTTTTGTAAATTATTGTCTTTGTATAACATAATGGATGAATTTTTACCCCCTTTTTTTTAATAGCACATCCATTTACATATAGTTTATCCATTTCCATTGGGGTATGGTCTTTCGCCTTGAATTAAGCAGGTCTCATGCTCCCTTGGGTATGGCAAGATGTTGAAATTTTGTCAGTAATTAGGACCTATTCATTCATCAACGAGTATATGTGTATATAAGTGACCACATATAAATCTGTGTATATATTTTTATACATACATACATATATATATATATATATATATATATATATATATATATATATATATATATGTGTGTGTGTGTGTGTGTGTGTGTGTGTGTGTGTGTGTGCATGCGTTTGTGGTTCTATGAACGCATAAGTTTGTATATATATATATATATATATATATATATATATATATATATATATATATATATATACATTTGTGTGTGTGTGTGTATAATATACATATATACATATAATACCTTTGTGAATTTCTGCAGTAGGGTTTGAAGTAATATAACTTCGACTTTCCCGTCACATATATATTCATATTAATACTGTAAATATATGACGGCTAAATTAAATATAGAAAGAAATACTGATGAAGATCGAAGTCTAGACCTTCAAAAATAATGACTACGGGTGTCATATCCCCACCTTGAAGCACACCTGTCATGCTGAAGAATCAGCGTGGAAGAGTCACGTCATAGAAAACGTGTAATCCGGCTGGTTAGAGGGGAAACTCAAACATATGATTAATGTCTCCGAAGACCGAGGAAATGAAGCCTATTGGGGACTGGATAATGGTGGGAAGGCAGTTGAGAAAGTACAGCGCTGCATTTATTGGCGTTTGGTTAAAATGCAGGAAGTCTTTTGGATGAACACTGCTATTATGGAGCTTGCAAGAACATTAGCCAGTGAGTTCTCGATAGGTGATTGTTTCCTTAATAGTTTTTCGTTATTGGTCTAATGACAATTAGGGTTCGTGTACTACCTGATTTCCTTCGTCATGGCAGCTGTAAATAGCGTATCATGTCTTACTTAAGGCATAATAAAGGTCTTGCTCTTTCGGTGTGTGTTATAAAATTTTTATATGCAACAGCTATAGGAACAAGGAGTGATCCGACCCCCAGCTTACTCGGGGCGCGTACTAAAATCTACTGCCAAATAGTCTTGTTTCACCATTGAAAATTGAAATAAAAACGCTATATTTTATTAGAAATAATTTTTCTGTACCATTTAATATGCACATTATTTATTTTTTACATTTTCCTTCAAATAAATAAACCATCAATATCGTATCCTAAAATTCATGTATCTTTGACTCAACGCGAAACACCTTTTCGGACATTTTTAGGCTATTTCATACACCTTTCCTAACACCCAACAAGAACAACAAAATGGCTTGTAGGCTTACTAACCTAGTAAGCGAAAAACCATTTTTTTTACACTTTGCCAGTTGGATTGGGCTCCTGGAAGTATTATGGTAGTTGCTGTTTTTGTTGTTGCATAAATAATTTTGTTACGTTATTATTCGAGAAGTTAAGAGGGCATTATAGCTATAACTACATAGGGATCTGGTAAAAGTGATCAGTAGATTCCACATGTAGCTATATTAGAAATATGTATATGTACAAACGAGAGTTTCTGAGAACACGCTCAATTCTCCTCAGTCTAATTGAGAAGGTGAATCGAGCAGGTTCTCGAAAGTTCTCTTTTGTATGTATATATATATATATATATATATATATATATATATATATATATGTTTGTGTGTGTGTGTGAGTACATTTACACCATTGCGGATTTCCTCGCCATTCTAGTGACTCGTACTATTATAAGATTTTTGTGAATGGTAATCATGGTAGGGCTCTCGTGAAAAACCTGGACGGGTTTGTTTAAACCTACGGTAACGAAACATACAATTTCGATTTAGTTATTTCTGGGTTTTGTGATGGGAATGCGGAAAATCCATATATGGACTCCAGTACTATAAGTAACGTCTGGATTTACCGAACAGTTTATTTTGTTTAGAATTACCTCCACATAAAGGTACTAACGATAGGCTCTTCTAGTAAATATATAAACATTTCCAGCCGTTAAAATGACAGTGGTACGCATTCACTGTATTTTTTTTTTCTTTTTGCTGTTGACTCGATAAAACGCAATTGTTTCGCTGTTCTTTTGTTAGGTGTGAATGGTACACGTTTTTTCATCGTTAATATAGCTTTTATGTGTATATATATGTATGTATGTATGTTTATGTGTGTATGTTTGTCTATATATAATATATATATATATATATATATATATATATATATATATATATATATATATATATATGTATATATATATATATATATTATATATATATATATATATATATATATATATATATATATATATATATATGTATGGGTATATATATATATATATATATATATATATATATATATATTATATATATATATATATATATATATATATATATATATATATAGATAGATAGATACATAGATAGAGATATTTATTTATGTATGTATATATAGTGTTCGTATACAGTAATTTGCTGTTGATCTAATTTCTTTGAACATGGAAAATTGTTCACTGTCTCCTCTCTCCCAACTTTCTTGGAGTTACATATAAGTTCATTTTCCATTTACTTTGTGTTCCTTCCTTACATGCGTCTCATGTATGGTTGTTTTAGTATTTTTTTATTTTTATTTTATGTTGTATTTTATTACATTCTATGTCATTGATTTGCTTACAAGCTATTTTCGTTTGAAAAGTTTTAACTCAAGTTTTCCTTTTTCCAAACAGGTTTGCCTGCCAATAATTGCAGTTAGCGTTCATTTAAGGTAAGGTTCTGAATAGATTCTGTTATGTTCTGCATAGAAATACAATTATTATTATACAAATCTGATGTTAGAAAGACAGAACACTCGTAGACAATCCCAAGTTGCTAATTACTGTTTTGGGGGGTAGAGAAAGATTAAACATTTTACAACAATATTGGATTACCTTCAGCTCATCGACTCAGGTTGGGGATTGGAGTTAATTAGAAGCTGACGTTCATGACATATATTAATTAAGAGATTTTTGGGGGATTTAATGGAAGTCCTGTTTTTATATCAATAATAATATGTATCTGGTAATGGCAGTTAGCTGTGTAATGCGAATTGAATATTAAACAGTTAAAGTCATTACTAATCGCTAAGTAATTTTCGTACTTTTCATGACCGTCTTCTAGCTGTTCAACCATTTGTCTATCTTTCTATCTATCTCTATCTAAACTGTCTATATATATATATATATATATATATATCATATATATATATATATATATATATATAGTATATATATATATATATAGGATATATATATATAGTCTCAGCATTACACCATGTCCTCTTTAACGGGATGGCTTCAGATGAAACAGATGCTAGTCGCTGTCATATCCACACTTAAATTGATGAATCATGGATAAACCCATTACATAAAAATTCGACAACATTAGCCACTTTGTACCCTCATATAGAATACTCATCTGCAGGCCTTCGAATCCCCCCATACACAGTACACCGTAGGCCTCCGTGTCACATATACACATTTTGACGCTTCCTGCATGAAAAGGCTCTTAACTTCTATCACCCATTTCACTGTGCTACCTTTTTAGGTCTCCCGGTCCTCAATGTAACCTCTCTATCAGTAACCTTTGTCGTCCATTCTTTCCACAAGTCCTCACCATCTCGGAACACTGTAACCCATCCTTTCACATATGCTGACTTTCTTCTTTTTTTTCAATATACCCCACATTTCTCGCTCTTTCAGTTCATTTTCTGCAACATGTACTTCACAATTACCTCATCCCAGTAGCATCATTTTATTTATTTATTTATTTATTGTTTTGCATTCAGCATATTACTTTAATTCCGTGAAAGATTTAGATCAACAGTCCTTTCTTAATCTTTCAAATCTTTTGTGGAGAATTTTTGCTTAGTCCAGATACGCCCTTCATACCCTGGTCTGCCATTCAGTCATACTTTCACAAACATACCTCACTATCCTGCGCCTATGATCAACATCAGCGTTATGGTGCCCCCCCCCCCCCCCCCCCCCCCCCCCCCCCCCCCCCCCCCCCCCCCCCCCCCCCCCCCCCCCCCCCCCCCCCCCCTCCTATGGTCCCCCCCCCCCCCCCCCCCATTTGTTTCAACTATGTAATTGTCATTTATACACCCTCACCAGTAACCTCCACGATCTTTTTCAAACATATACTATAGTAGATTCATATTAACCGTGCATCCGATGTCTAGGCCAATTCCTTACGACGCTCTTGATTGGCGGTTGATAAGCCAGTCACAGGGATGAGATACTCTCAGTCTCTCGAGAGAGTTCACATAGGTAGGATGTATGTTCCATCTCTCTTTACAGATACAGATGGAACATACATCCTGCCTATGTGAACTCTCTCGAGAGACTGAGAGTTTCCATCCCTGTGATTGGCTTATCAACAGCCTATCGGGAGCGTCGTAAGGGACTGGCCTAGACATCAAGTGCACGGTTGATGTGAATCTACTATAGCCACTTCCACTCTCGCATCATTCAACTCTGCCTCGATTTTAGCTCCCTGGGTCAGTCCACACTGACCCAGGACTAAATTACCCTCAGGTGGCTTCTCGCCAATTGCATCGTTTTTTTATCCTAAGATCCATTTGCTCAGTAACCTTTCGGTCTTCGTTACTAATTTGTGGAACAACTTATTCTTCCAGATGTCTTTGGTCACCTTCTTTCACCTTTCACATTACATGCCTCGTATAGATTCAGATAGTATATTCGACTGTTTTAATCAATTTATAGGTACTTGTATGTTAGTGTGATATATATATATATATATATATATATATATATATAGAGAGAGAGAGAGAGAGAGAGAGAGAGAGAGAGAGAGAGAGAGAGAGAGAGAGAGAGCATTTACGAAAAATGTGTTTCATCAGTCCCTGTAGAAGGAAAATGGCCATTTCTTGTCAAGTCTCTGTTAAAAGTGCAAGGCAATGAAACTCGGAATCAATGATGCTTGACGCTCTCTCTCTCTCTCTCTCTCTCATCTCTCTCTCTCTCTCTCTCTCTCTCTCCCGAAATGTGTCAATTTTGACGGGAATGTCGCTAAAAGGAGTGGCCCAATTCAGCGGAGGAAAAGGCTTAAAAGCTTTTAGAAAACCTTTATAACGAAATAGAAAAAGCGTTTCGGTCAGGCCGAACGTGGCATTTTAGTTTGAAGCTTTAGGGATGGGGTGAGGGAGAGGGAGGGGGTAGAGGGTAGGGGTGGAGGAACCAGGAGTCTGCTGGGTTCAGAAATTAGGTGACCGATGGAGATTAACAGAGAAATGGAAATTTAGCCATGAAAAAAAGTCTGAAAAGGATGATGGCCCGTAACCCCCATTTTTACAAAAGGGGTTTGCCAAGGTGAGAGAGAGAGAGAGAGAGAGAGAGAGAGAGAGAGAGAGAGAGCTGGCGCTTTGTCCGAGAGTTGCGCTGGAAAAAAAAAGACAAGTTCTTTGATACAATAGCGGCAGACACAGACTCGAATAGGTAGATAGACAGACATAGATGTTGGGAAGAAATTGTCTTGAATGCGAGGACCTATCTTCCTTTTAGACAGGGAGGTAGAACTGATTAGATGCTAGAGAGGACACACACACACACACACACACACACACACTTGCAGATAAATAGGTAGATAGATAGAAAGATAGGAAAGAAGTTCCTCAAACGGGCAGACATGCTCCTTTCTTTTCAGTAGCTAGAGATGAGGACTGTCAAGTTCTCCTCACAGAAACCCGAGTATATGAAGAAGGGAAAAGCAATTCCTTTGAGCTCGTCGGGAGTCTTTATGGAGCTCTTTTCATAGCTGCAGATTCAATTATCATTTTGGACAGTCGGTGACACACACACACACACACACACACACACACACACAGAGGAAGGGACGGAGGCCTGTTTCATTTGTCTTTCACGAGAAGCCGGGAGGAATACACGGCCTCATATCCGCTTATAAAATATGAGCCTTCCTTTCACCGGAATTATTTACTGGTCACTCACTCTCTCTCTCTCTCTCTCTCTCTCTCTCTCTCTATCTCTATCTCTCTCTCTCTCTCTGAGAACAATTACATTTTCGTCGTTGTGAGTATATGGTATCAAGATATCATTTTATAGCTACGGGAAAGTTATTGAATTCTACCACTCAGAAAAGACAGTACATTGTTCACTCGTATGTACCACGTATAAGCAGTCTCTCTCTCTCTCTCTCTCTCTCTCTCTCTCTCTCTCTCTCTCTCTCTCTCTACGTGATTTTCCTGTAAATTACATGTTTTCCAGCGAGTTGTCTGAAGAACACATGTCATAACTTTTCAGTGACGACCGCCTTCCGTCCTGGCGATTTCCGTAATTCACTTCTTAACGATATGGAAAGAAGTTACATAATGATAATTCAGTTTGTTTTTGACAGTTGAAGTAAGCCTCGTTTGTGGAAACTTTAGGCAAATTAGAAAGAAACTTTCAAGGTTTTCTTGTTATGCACGTCTCCAGTAAGTGTGTGGTGATAACCGTTTCTCATCATTTTTGGCTGATATATATCCGTTTATTACTTTGTTTTTCTATTTTAATTTGGTGGGTTGTATATCCATTACTACTACTACTACTACTACTACTACTGTTATTATTACTTTTTTTTTTTTCATCAGTCTCCTCCAGTTCGACTGGGTGGTACTTATAGTGTGGGCTCCGGGTTGTATCCTACCTCCTTACGAGTCCATCACTTTACTTACTATGTGCGCTGTTTCTAGGAGCACACTCTTCTGCATGAGTCCTGGAGCTACTTCAACCTCTAGATTTTCCAGATCCCTTTTCGGGGATTTTGGGATCGTGCCTAGTGTTCATTATTATTATTATTATTATTATTATTATTATTATTATTATTACTACTACTACTACTACGTGTCAGCATCGGCTATGAAATGCTTTATTAAATCAATAACTCGCAATGTACTACATGCGTTATAAAACAAAAATGAACTCACATTTCACTGTTGTTTCTCTTATGACAGTGAAAGAGAAATGAGTGCTCGATGTAAACAACATTTCGAACCCCAAGTTGATCCTGCTTTGAGATGTTCGAAAATTCTCATCTCCATGAGATACTCAAATATGTGGGTATCTTCTACATAAGATACTCAAATATGTAGGCATCTTCTCCATAAAATACTCAAATATGTGGGTATCATCTCCATGAGATACTGAAATATGTGGGTATCATCTCCATAAGATACTCAAATATGTGGGTATCATCTTCATAAGATACTCAAATATGTGGGTATCTTCTCCATAAGATACTCAAATATGTGGGTATCTTCTCCATAAGATACTCAAATATGTGGGTATCGTCTCCCATAATATAACTCAAATAGGTGGTATCTTCTCCCATAAGAGACTCAACTATAGTGGGTATCTTCTCCAGATACTCACATATGTGGGTAATCATCTCCATAATTCTCAATAGTGGGTATCATATCCATAATATACTAATATGTGGGTATCTTCTATCTTCTACATAAGATACTGAAATATGTGGGTATCTTCTCCATAAGATACTCAAATATGTGGGTATCTTCTCCATAAGATACTCAAATATGTGGGTATCTTCTCCATAAGATACTGAAATATGTGGGTATCATCTCCATAAGATACTCAAATATGTGGGTATCTTTTACATAAGATACTGAAATATGTGGGTATCTTCTCCATAAGATACTCAAATATGTGGGTACTTCTCCATAAGATACTCAAATATGTGGTATCTTCTCCATAAGATACTCCCAAATATGTGGGTATCTTCTCCATAAAATACTCAAATATGTGGGTATCATCTCCATAAGATTCTCAAATATG